>NW_027274871.1:0-77774 GCF_030028105.1 Mobula birostris
AGTGAACTGTCTGTGTACATTCAGTGTCAGTGAAGTTTCTGTCTGTGTGCAGTCTGTGTCAATGACGTGTCTGTCTGTGTACAGTCAGTATCAGTGAAGTGTCTGTCTGTGTACGATCTGTGTCACTGTAGTGCCTGTGTCAGTGAAGTGTCTGTGTCAGTGAAGTGTCTGTGTACAGTCAGTGTCAGTGAAGTGTCTGTCTGTGTTCAGTCAGTGTCAGTGAAGTGTCTGTCCATGTACAGTCAGTATCAGTGAAGTGTCTGTATGCAGTCTGTGTCAGTGAAGTGTCTGTCTCTGTACAGTCAGTGTCAGTGAAGTGTCTGTCTGCAGTGTCAGTGAACTGTCTGTGTACAGTCTGTGTCAGTGAAGTGTCTGTGTACAGTCAGTGTCAGTGAAGAATCTGTCTGTGACCAGTCTGAGTAAGTGAAGTGTATGTGTACAGTAGGTGTCAGTGAATTGTCTGTGGGTGGTCTGTGTCAGTGAATTGTCTGTGGGTGGTCTGTGTCAGTGAAATGTCTGTCTGTGTACAGCCTGTGTCACTGAAGTTTCTGTCTGTACAGTCAGTGTCAGTGAAGTGTCTGTGCAAAGTCTGTCAGTGAAGTGTCTGTCTGTGTACAGTTAGTGGCAGTGAAGTGTTTGTGGGTGGTCAGTATCAGTGAAGTGTCTGTGGGCGGTCTGTGTCAGTGAAGTGTATGTCTGTGTACTGTCAGGGTTAGTAAAGTGCCTGTGTACAGTCAGGGTTAGTGAAGTGCCTGTGTACAGTCAGTGTCAGTGAAGTGTCTGTGGGCGGTCTGTGTCAGTGAAGTGTCTGTCTGTGTACAGTCTGTGTCAATGAAGTGTCTGTCTGTGTACGGTCAGTGTCAGTGAAGTGTCTGTGTACAGTCTGTGTGAGTGAAGTGTCTGTCTGTATACAGTCTGTGTCAGTGAAGTGTCTGTGTACGGTCAGTGTCAATGAAGTGTCTGTCTGTGTACAGTCTGTCAGTGAAGTGTCTGTGTGCAGTCAGTGTCAGTGAAGTGGCTGTCTGTGTGCTGTCTGTGTCAATGAAGTGTCTGTCTGTGTAGAGTCAGTGTCAGTGAAGTGTCTGTGTACAGTCAGTGTCAGTGAAGAGTCTGTCTGTGTACAGTCTGTGTCAGTGAAGTGTTTGTGTACAGTCAGTGTCAGTGAAGAGTCTGTCTGTGTACAGTCTGTGTCAGTGAAGTGTCTGTGTATAGTCAGTGTCAGTGAAGTGTCTGTGGGCGGTCTGTGTCAGTGAAGTGTCTGTCTGTGTACAGTCAGGGTTAGTGAAGTGCCTGTGTACAGTCAGTGTCAGTGAACTGTCTGTGTACATTCAGTGTCAGTGAAGTTTCTGTCTATGTGCAGTCTGTGTCAATGACGTGTCTGTCTGTGTACAGTCAGTATCAGTGAAGTGTCTGTGTACGATCTGTGTCACTGTAGTGCCTGTGTCAGTGAAGTGTCTGTGTCAGTGAAGTGTCTGTGTACAGTCAGTGTCAGTGAAGGTACTGTCTGTGTTCAGTCAGTGTCAGTGAAGTGTCTGTCCATGTACAGTCAGTATCAGTGAAGTGTCTGTATGCAGTCTGTGTCAGTGAAGTGTCTGTCTCTGTACAGTCAGTGTCAGTGAAGTGTCTGTCTGCAGTGTCAGTGAACTGTCTGTGTACAGTCTGTGTCAGTGAAGTGTCTGTGTACAGTCAGTGTCAGTGAAGAATCTGTCTGTGACCAGTCTGAGTAAGTGAAGTGTATGTGTACAGTAGGTGTCAGTGAATTGTCTGTGGGTGGTCTGTGTCAGTGAAGTTTCTGTCTGTACAGTCAGTGTCAGTGAAGTGTCTGTGCAAGTCTGTCAGTGAAGTGTCTGTCTGTGTACAGTTAGTGTCAGTGAAGTGTTTGTGGGTGGTCAGTATCAGTGAAGTGTCTGTCGGTGTACAGTCTGTGTCAGTGAAGTGTCTGTGTACAGTCAGTGTCAGTGAAGTGTCTGTCTGTGTACAGTCAGTGTCAGTGAAGTGTCTGTCTGTGTACGATCTGTGTCACTGAAGAGTCTGTGTGCAGTCTGTGTCAGTGAAGTGTCTATGTGCAGTCTGTTTCAGTGAAGGGTATGTCTGTGTGCTGTCTGTGTCAGTGAAGTGTCTGTCTGTGTACGGTCAGTGTCAATGATGTGTCTGTCTGTGTACAGTCTGTATCAGTGAAGAGTCTGTGTACAGTCTGTTTCAGTGAAGTGTCTGTGTACAGTCAGTGTCAGTGAAGTTTCTGTCTGTGTACAGTCAGTGTCAGTGAACTGTCAGTGTACAGTCTGTGTCAGTGAAGTGTCTGTGTACAGTCTGTGTATTGAAGTGTCTGTCTGTGTACAGTCTGTGTGAGTGAAGTGTCTGTCCATTTACAGTCTGTGTCAGTGAAGTGTCTGTTTGTGCAGTCTGTGTCAGTGAAGTATCCGTCTGTGTACCTCAGTGTCAGTGAAATGTCTGTGTACAGTCTGTGTCAGTGCAGTGTCTGTGTACAGTCAGTGTCAGTGAAGTGACTGTCTCTGTGCAGTCAGTGTCAGTGAAGTGTCTGATTGTGTACAGTCCGTGTCAGTGAAGTGTGTGTGTGCAGTCAGTGTCAGTGAATTGTCTGTCTGTGTGCTGTCTGCTGTCAATGAAGTTTTTGTCTGTGTACAGTAAGTGTCAGTGAAGTGTCTGTGTACAGTTTGTGTCCGTGAAGTGTCTGATGGTGTACAGTCAGTGTCAATGAAATGTCTGTCTGTGTCAGTGAAGTGTCTGTGTACAGTCAGTGTCAGTGAACTGTCTGTGTACAGTCTGTGTCACTGAAAATTCTGTCTGTGGAGTCAGAGTCGGTGTCAGTGAAGTGTCTTGGCAAAGTCTGTCAGTGAAGTGTCTGTCTGTGTACAGTTAGTGTCAGTGAAGTGTCTGTGGGTGGTCAGTGTCAGTGAAGTGTCTGTCGGTGTACAGTCTGTGTCAGTGAAGTGTCTGTGTACAGTCAGTGTCAGTTAAGTGTCTGTCTGTGTACAGTCAGTGTCAGTGAAGTTTCTGTCTGTTTACGATCTGTGTCACTGAAGTGTCTTTGTGCAGTCATTGTCAGTGAAGTGTCTGTCTGTGTACGGTCAGTGTCAGTGAAGTGTCTGTGTACAGTCAGTGTCAGTGAAGTGTCTGTGTACAGTCAGTGTCAGTGAAGCATCTGTCTGTGTACAGTCTGTGTCAGTGAAGTGTCTGTGTACAGTCAGTGACAGTGAAGAATCTGTGTACAGTCAGTGTCAGTGAAGTGTCTGTGTACAGTCAGTGTCAGTGAAGTGTCTGTGGGCGGTCTGTGTCAGTGAAGTGTCTGTCTGTGTACAGTCAGTGTCAGTGAAGTGTCTGTGTACAGTGTCAGTGAACTGTCTGTGTACAGTCTGTGTCAGTGAAGTGTCTGTGTACAGCCTGTGTCAGTGAAGTGTCTGTGTACAGTCAGTGTCAGTGAAGTGTCTGTGGGCGGTCTGTGTCAGTGAAGTGTCTGTCTGTGTACGGTCAGTGTCAGTGAAGTGTCTGTGTATAGTCAGTGTTAGTGAAGTGTCTGTCTGTATACAGTCAGTGTCAGTGAAGTGTCTGTATGCAGTCTGTGTCAGTGAAGTGTCTGTGGGTGGTCTGTGTCAGTGAAGCATCTGTCTGTGTACAGTCTGTGTCAGTGAAGTGTCTGTGTACAGTCAGTGTCAGTGAAGAGTCTGTCTGTGTACAGTCTGTGTCAGTGAAGTGTCTGTGTACAGTCAGTGTCAGTGAAGTGTCTGTGGCGGTCTGTGTCAGTGAAGTGTCTGTCTGTGTACAGTCAGGGTTAGTGAAGTGCCTGTGTACAGTCAGTGTCAGTGAAGTGTCTGTCTGTGTACGGTCAGTGTCAGTGAAGTGTCTGTGTACAGTCTGTGTGAGTGAAGTGTCTGTCTGTATACAGTCTGTGTCAGTGAAGTGTCTGTGTACGGTCAGTGTCAATGAAGTGTCTGTCTGTGTACAGTCTGTCAGTGAAGTGTCTGTGTGCAGTCAGTGTCAGTGAAGTGGCTGTCTGTGTGCTGTCTGTGTCAATGAAGTGTCTGTCTGTGTAGAGTCAGTGTCAGTGAAGTGTTTGTGTACAGTCAGTGTCAGTGAACTGTCTGTGTACATTCAGTGTCAGTGAAGTTTCTGTCTGTGTGCAGTCTGTGTCAATGACGTGTCTGTCTGTGTACAGTCAGTATCAGTGAAGTGTCTGTCTGTGTACGATCTGTGTCACTGTAGTGCCTGTGTCAGTGAAGTGTCTGTGTCAGTGAAGTGTCTGTGTACAGTCAGTGTCAGTGAAGTGTCTGTCTGTGTTCAGTCAGTGTCAGTGAAGTGTCTGTCCATGTACAGTCAGTATCAGTGAAGTGTCTGTATGCAGTCTGTGTCAGTGAAGTGTCTGTCTGTGTACAGTCAGTGTCAGTGAAGTGTCTGTCTGCAGTGTCAGTGAACTGTCTGTGTACAGTCTGTGTCAGTGAAGTGTCTGTGTACAGTCAGTGTCAGTGAAGAATCTGTCTGTGACCAGTCTGAGTAAGTGAAGTGTATGTGTACAGTAGGTGTCAGTGAATTGTCTGTGGGTGGTCTGTGTCAGTGAATTGTCTGTGGGTCGTCTGTGTCAGTGAAATGTCTGTCTGTGTACAGCCTGTGTCACTGAAGTTTCTGTCTGTACAGTCAGTGTCAGTGAAGTGTCTGTGCAAAGTCTGTCAGTGAAGTGTCTGTCTGTGTACAGTTAGTGGCAGTGAAGTGTTTGTGGGTGGTCAGTATCAGTGAAGTGTCTGTGGCGGTCTGTGTCAGTGAAGTGTATGTCTGTGTACTGTCAGGGTTAGTAAAGTGCCTGTGTACAGTCAGGGTTAGTGAAGTGCCTGTGTACAGTCAGTGTCAGTGAAGTCTCTGTCTGTGTACAGTCAGTGTCAGTGAAGTGTTTGTCTGTGTACGATCTGTGTCACTGAAGTGTCTGTGTGCAGTCTGTGTCAGTGAAGTGTCTGTGTACAGTCAGTGTCAGTGAAGTGTCTGTCTGTATACAGTCAGTGTCAATGAAGTGTCTGTATGCAGTCTGTGTCAGTGAAGTGTCTGTCTGCAGTGTCAGTGAACTGTCTGTGCACAGTCTGTGTCAGTGAAGTGTCTGTGTACAGTCAGTGTCAGTGAAGAATCTGTCTGTGACCAGTCTGAGTAAGTGAAGTGTATGTGTACAGTAGGTGTCAGTGAATTGTCTGTGGGTGGTCTGTGTCAGTGAATTGTCTGTGGGTGGTCTGTGTCAGTGAAATGTCTGTCTGTGTACATTCTGTGTCACTGAAGTTTCTGTCTGTACAGTCAGTGTCAGTGAAGTGTCTGTGCAAAGTCTGTCAGTGAAGTGTCTGTCTGTGTACAGTTAGTGTCAGTGAACTGTCTGTGTACAGTCAGTGTCAGCGAAGTGTCTGTCTCTGCAGTCTGTGTCAGTGAAGTGTCTGGCTGTGGCAGTCTGTGTCAGTGAAGTGTCTGCCGGTGTACAGTCATTGTCAGTGAAATGTCTGTCTGTGTGCAGTCTGTGTCAGTGAACTGTCGGTGTACAGTCTGTGTCAGTGAAGTTTATGTCTGTGCAGTTTGTGTCAGTGAAGTATCTGTCTGTGTACAGTCTGTGTCAGTGAAGTGTCTGTCGATGTATGCAGTCTGTGTCAGTGAAGTGGCTGTCTGTGTACATCAGTGTCAGTGAAATGTCTGTGTACAGTCTGTGTCAGTGAAGTGTCTGTGTACAGTCAGTGTCAGTGAAGTGACTGTCTGTGTACCCTCAGTGTCAATGAAGTGTCTGTCTGTGTACAATCCATGTCAGTGAAGTGTCTGTGTGCAGTGAGTGTCAGTGAAGGATGGTTCTGTGTGCAGTCTGTGTCAGTGAAGTGTCTGTCTGTGTACGGTCAGTGTCAATGAAGTGGTCTTTCTGTGTACAGTCTGTGTCAGTGAAGTGTGTGTGTGCAGTCAGTGTCAGTGAATTGTCTGTCTGTGTGCTGTCTGTGTCAATGAAGTGTCTGTGTACAGTCTGTGTCAGTGAAGTGTCTGTCGGTGTGCAGTCAGTGTCAGTGAAATGTCTGTGTGCTGTCTGTGTCAATGAAGTGTCTGTGTACAGTCTGTGTCAGTGAAGTGTCTGTCGGTGTGCAGTCAGTGTCAGTGAAATGTCTGTGTGCAGTCTGTGTCAGTGAAGTGTCTGTGCAGTCTGTGTCAGTGAAGTGTCTGTCCTGTGTGCAGTCTGTGTCAGTGAAGTGTCTGTCGGTGTACAGTCATTGTCTGTGAAATGTCTGCCTGTGTGCAGTCTGTGTCAGTGAAGTGTCCTCTGTACAGTCATTGTCAGTGAAGTGTCTGTGTGCAGTCAGTGTCAGTGAACTGTCTGTGTACAGTCAGTGTCAGCGAAGTGTCTGTCTTTGCAGTCTGTGTCAGTCAAGTGTCTGGCTGTGTGCAGTCTGTGTCAGTGAAGTGTCTGTCGGTGTACAGCCATTGTTAGTGAAATGTCTGTCTGTGTGCAGTCTGTGTCAGTGAACTGTCGGTGTACAGTCTGTGTCAGTGAAGTGTCTGTCGGTGTGCAGTCAGTGTCAGTGAAATGTCTGTGTACAGTCTGTGTCAGTGAAGTGTCTGTGCAGTCTGTGTCAGTGAAGTGTCCTGTCTGTGTGCAGTCTGTGTCAGTGAAGTGTCTGTCGGTGTACAGTCATTGTCAGTGAAATGTCTGCCTGTGTGCAGTCTGTGTCAGTGAAGTGTCTCTGTACAGTCATTGTCAGTGAGTGTCTGTGTGCAGTCAGTGTCAGTGAACTGTCTGTGTACAGTCAGTGTCAGCGAAGTGTCTGTCTCTGCAGTCTGTGTCAGTGAAGTGTCTGGCTGTGTGCAGTCTGTGTCAGTGAAGTGTCTGTCGGTGTACAGTCATTGTCAGTGAAATGTCTGTCTGTGTGCAGTCTGTGTCAGTGAACTGTCGGTGTACAGTCTGTGTCAGTGAAGTTTATGTCTGTACAGTTTGTGTCAGTGAAGTGTCTGTCTGTGTACAGTCTGTGTCAGTGAAGTGTCTGTCTGTGCAGTCTGTGTCAGTGAAGTGTCTGTCTGTGTACATCAGTGTCAGTGAAATGTCTGTGTACAGTCTGTGTCAGTGAAGTGTCTGTGTACAGTCAGTGTCAGTGAAGTGACTGTCTGTGTACCCTCAGTGTCAATGAAGTGTCTGTCTGTGTACAATCATGTCAGTGAAGTGTCTGTGTGCAGTGAGTGTCAGTGAAGGATGGTTCTGTGTGCAGTCTGTGTCAGTGAAGTGTCTGTCTGTGTACGGTCAGTGTCAATGAAGTGTCTTTCTGTGTACTGTCTGTGTCAGTGAAGTGTGTGTGTGCAGTCAGTGTCAGTGAATTGTCTGTCTGTGTGCTGTCTGTGTCAATGAAGTGTCTGTGTACAGTCAGTGTCAGTGAAATGTCTGTGTGCAGTCTGTGTCAGTGAAGTGTCTGTGCAGTCTGTGTCACTGAAGTGTCTGTCTGTGTGCAGTCTGTGTCAGTGAAGTGTCTGTCGGTGTACAGTCATTGTCTGTGAAATGTCTGCCTGTGTGCAGTCTGTGTCAGTGAAGTGTCTCTGTACAGTCATTGTCAGTGAAGTGTCTGTGTGCAGTCAGTGTCAGTGAACTGTCTGTGTACAGTCAGTGTCAGCGAAGTGTCTGTCTTTGCAGTCTGTGTCAGTGAAGTGTCTGGCTGTGTGCAGTCCTGTGTCAGTGAAGTGTCTGTCGGTGTACAGCCATTGTCAGTGAAATGTCTGTCTGTGTGCAGTCTGTGTCAGTGAACTGTCGGTGTACAGTCTGCGTCAGTGAAGTTTATGTCCGTGCAGTTTGTGTCAGTGAAGTGTCTGTCTGTGTACAGTCTGTGTCAGTGAAGGGTATGTCTGTGTGCTGACTGTGTCAGTGAAGTGTCTGTCGGTGTACAATTAGTGTCATGAAATGTCAGTCTGTGTGCAGTCTGTGTCAGTGAAAGTGTCTGTGTACAGTCTGTGTCAGTGAAGTGTCTGTCTGTGTACAGTCAGTGTCAGTGAATTGTCTGTCCATGTACAGTCAGTATCAGTGAAGTGTCTGTATGCAGTCTGTGTCAGTGAAGTGTCTGTCTGTGTACAGTCAGTGTCAGTGAAGTGTCTGTTTACAGTGTCAGTGAACTGTCTGTGTACAGTCAGTGTCAGTGAACTGTTTGTTTACAGTCAGTGTCAGTGAACTGTCTGTGTACAGTCTGTGTCAGTAAAGTGTCTGTGTACAGTCAGTGTTATTGAAGTATCTGTCTGTGTACAGTCTGTGTGAGTGAAGTGTTTGTCCGTGTACAGTCTGTGTCAGTGAAGTGTCTGTCTGTGTGCAGTCAGTGTCAGTGAAGTGTCTGTGTGCAGTCAGTGTCATTGAAGTGTCTGTGTGCAGTCTGTGTCAGTGAAGTGTCTGGGTGAGTCAGTGAAGTGTCTGTCTGTGTACAGTCAGTGTCAGTGTAATGTCTGTCTGTGTACAGTCAGTGTCAGTGAAGTGTCTGTGTACAGTCAGTTTCAGTGAAGTGTCTGTGTACAGTCTGTGTTAGTGAAGTGTCTGTTTGCAGTCAGTGTCAGTGAAGTGTCTGTCTGTGTACATTCAGTGTCAGTGAAGTGTCTGTGTGCAGCCTGTGTCAGTGAAGTGTCTGTCTGTGTACTCTCAGTGTCAGTGAAATGTCTGTGTACAGTCAGTGTCAGTGAAGTGTCTGTGTACAGTCAGTGTTATTGAAGTGTCTGTGTACAGTCTGTGTGAGTGTAGTGTCTGTCCATGTACAGTCTGTGTCAGTGAAGTGTCTGTCTGTACAGTCTGTGTCAGTGAAGTGTCTGTCTGTGTACATCAGTGTCAGTGAAATGTCTGTGTACAGTCTGTGTCAGGGAAGTGCCTGTGTACAGTCAGTGTCAGTGAAGTGACTGTCTGTGTACAGTCAGTGTCAATGGAGTGTCTGTCTGTGTACAATCCATGTCAGTGAAGTGTCTGTGTGCAGTGAGTGTCAGTGAAGGATCTTTCTGAGTGCAGTCTGTGTCAGTGAAGTGTCTGTGTACGGTCAGTGTCAATGAAGTTTCTGTCTGTGTACAGTCTGTGTCAGTGAAGTGTGTGTGTGCAGTCAGTGTCAGTGAATTGTCTGTCTGTGTGCTGTCTGTGTCAATGAACTGTCTGTCTGTGTACAGTAAGTGTCAGTGAATTGTCTGTATACAGTCAGTGTCAGTGAACTGTCTGTGTACAGTCTGTGTCAGTGAAGTATCTGTGCACAGTCTGTGGCAGTGAAGTGTCTGTCGGTGTACAATTAGTGTCAGTGAAATGTCAGTCTGTGTGCAGTCTGTGTCAGTGAAGTGTCTGTCCATGTACAGTCAGTATCAGTGAAGTGTCTGTATGCAGTCTGTGTCAGTGAAGTGTCTGTCTGTGTACAGTCAGTGTCAGTGAAGTGTCTGTGTACAGTATCAGTGAACTGTCTGTGTACAGTCAGTGTCAGTGAACTGTTTGTTTACAGTCAGTGTCAGTGAACTGTCTGTGTACAGTCTGTGTCAGTAAAGTGTCTGTGTACAGTCAGTGTTATTGAAGTATCTGTCTGTGTACAGTCTGTGTGAGTGAAGTGTCTGTCCGTGTACAGTCTGTGTCAGTGAAGTGTCTGTCTGTGCAGTCTGTGTCAGTGAAGTGTCTGTCTGTGCAGTCTGTGTCAGTGAATTGTCTGTCTGTGTGCTGTCTGTGTCAATGAAGTGTCTGTGAACAGTCTGTGTCAGTGAAGTGTCTGTCGGTGTACAGTCAGTGTCAGTGAAATGTCTGTGTGCAGTCTGTGTCAGTGAAATGTCTGTGCAGTCTGTGTCAGTGAAGTGTCTGTCTGTGTGCAGTCTGTGTCAGTGAAGTGTCTGTCGGTGTACAGTTTGTGCCAGTGAAGTTTCTGTGTACAGTCTGTGTCACTGAAGTTTCTGTCTGTGTGCAGTCAGTGTCAGTGAACTGTCTGTGTACAGTCAGTGTCAGTGAACTGTCTGTGTACAGTCTTTGTCAGTGAAGTGTCTGTGTACAGTCAGTGTTATTGAAGTGTCTGTCTGTGTACAGTCTGTGTAAGTGAAGTGTCTGTCTGTGTGCAGTCTGTGTCAGTGAAGTGTCTGTCGGTGTACAGTCATCGTCAGTGAAATGTCTGCCTGTGTGCAGTCAGTGTCAGTGAAGTGTCTGTGTGCAGTCAGTATCAGTGAACTGTCTGTGTACAGTCTATGTCAGTGAAGTGTCTGTATACAGTCTGTGTCACTGAAGTTTCTGTCTGTGTACAATCAGTGTCAGTGAAGTGTCTGTCTCTGAAGTCTGTGTCAGTAAAGTGTCTGTCTGTGTGCAGTCTGTGTCAGTGAAGTGTCTGTCGGCGTACAGTCATTGTCAGTAAAGTGTCTGTCTGTGTGCAGTCTGTGTCAGTGAAGTGTCTGTCGGCGTACAGTCATTGTCAGTGAAATGTCTGTCTGTGTGCAGTCTGTGTCAGTGAACTGTTTGTTTACAGTCAGTGTCAGTGAAGTGTCTGTGGCTAGCCTGTGTCAGTGAAATGTCTGTCTGTGTACAGTCAGTGTCAGTGAAGTGTCTGTTTACAGTCAGTGTAAGTCAATTGTCTGTCTGTATGCGGTCTGTGTCAGTGAAGTGTCTGTGTACAGTCACTTTCAGTGAAGAGTCTGTCCGTGTACAGTTTGTGTCAGTGAAGTGTCTGTCTGTGTGCAGTCAGTGTCAGTGAAGTGTCTGTGTGCAGTCAGTGTCATTGAAGTGTCTGTGTGCAGTCTGTGTCAGTGAAGTGTCTGGGTGAGTCAGTGAAGTGTCTGTCTGTGTACAGTCAGTGTCAGTGTAATGTCTGTCTGTGTACAGTCAGTGTCAGTGAAGTGTCTGTGTACAGTCAGTTTCAGTGAAGTGTCTGTGTACAGTCTGTGTTAGTGAAGTGTCTGTTTGCAGTCAGTGTCAGTGAAGTGTCTGTCTGTGTACATTCAGTGTCAGTGAAGTGTCTGTGTGCAGCCTGTGTCAGTGAAGTGTCTGTCTGTGTACTCTCAGTGTCAGTGAAATGTCTGTGTACAGTCAGTGTCAGTGAAGTGTCTGTGTACAGTCAGTGTAAGTGAATTGTCTGTCTGTATGCGGTCTGTGTCAGTGAAGTGTCTGTGTACAGTCAGTGTCAGTGAAGAGTCTGTCCGTGCACAGTTTGTGTCAGTGAAGTGTCTGTCTGTGTGCAGTCAGTGTCATTGAAGTGTCTGTGTGCAGTCTGTGTCAGTGAAGTGTCTGGGTGAGTCAGTGAAGTGTCTGTCTGTGTACCGTCAGTGTCAGTGTAATGTCTGTCTGTGTACAGTCAATGTCAGTGAAGTGTCTGTGTACAGTCAGTTTCAGTGAAGTGTCTGTGTACAGTCTGTGTTAGTGATGTGTCTGTGTACAGACAGTGTCAGTGAGGTGTCTGTCTGTGTGCAGTCAGTGTCAGTGAAGTGTCTGCTTGTGTGCAGTCAGTGTCAGTGAAGTGTCTGTCTGTGTGCAGTCAGTGTCAGTGAAGTGTCTGTGTCAGTGAAGTTTCTGTCTGAGTCAGTGAAGTGTCCGTGTACAGTCAGTGTCAGTGAAGTTTCTCTGTACAGATAGTGTCAGTGAGGTTTCTGTCTGTGTACAATCAGTGTCAGTGAAGTGTCTGTGTGCGATCTGTGTCAGTGAACTGTCTGTGTACAGTCAGTGTCAGTGAAGTGTCTGTCTGCGTGCAGTCAGTGTCAGTGAAGTGTCTGTGTGCAGCCTGTGTCAGTGAAGTGTCTGTCTGTGTACAGTCAGTGTCAGTGAAGTGTCTGTGTACAGTCAGAGTCAGTGAAGTGTCTGTCTGTGACAGTCAGTGTCAGTGAAATGTCTGTCTGTGTACAGTCGGTGTCAGTGAAGTGTCTGTGTGCAGTCGGTGTCAGTGAAGTGTCTGTCTGTGTACAGTCAGTGTCAGTGAAGTGTCTGTGCAGTCTGTGTCAGTGAAGTGTCTGTCTGTGTACAGTCAGTGTCAGTGAAATGTCTGTCTGTGTACACTCAGTGTCAGTGAAGTGTCTGTGTACAGTCAGTGTAAGTGAATTGTCTGTCTGTATGCAGTCTGTGTTAGTGAAGTGTCTGTGTACAGACAGTGTCAGTGAGGTGTCTGTCTGTGTGCAGTCAGTGTCAGTGAAGTGTCTGCCTGTGTGCAGTCAGTGTCAGTGAAGTGTCTGTCTGTGTGCAGTCAGTGTCAGTGAAGTGTCTGTGTGCAGTCTGTGTCAGTGAAGTGTCTGTCTGAGTCAGTGAAGTGTCTGTGTACAGTCAGTGTCAGTGAAGTTTCTGTGTACAGATAGTGTCAGTGAGGTTTCTGTCCGTGTACAATAACTCTCAGTGAAGTGTCTGTGTGCGATCTGCATCAGTGAACTGTCTGTGTACAGTCAGTGTCAGTGAAGTGTTTGTCTGTGTACAGTCAATGTCAGTGAAATGTCTGTCTGTGTACAGTCAGTGTCTGTGAAGTGTCTGTGTACAGTCAGTGTCAGTGAAGTGTCTGTCTGTGTACAGTCAGTGTCAGTGAAGTGTCTGTGTGCAGCCTGTGTCAGTGAAGTGTCTGTTTGTGTACAGTCAGAGTCAGTGAAATGTCTGTCGGTGTACAGTCAATGTCAGTGAAGTGTCTGTGTACAGTCATTGTCAGTGAAGTATCTGTCTTTGACAGTCAGTGTCAGTGAAGTGTCTGTCTGTGTACAGTCAGTGTCAGTGAAGTGTCTATGTGCAGTCTGTGTCAGTGAAGTCTCTGTCTGTGTACAGTCTGTGTCAGTGAAGTGTCTGTCTGTGCACTCAGTGTCAGTGAAGTATCAGTCTGTGTACAGTCAGTGTCAGTGAAGTGTCTATGTGCAGTCTGTGTCAGTGAAGTATCTGTTTGTGTACTGTCTCTGTCAGTGAAGTGTCTGTGCAGTCAGTGTCAGTGAAGTGTCTGTCTGTGCACAGTCAGTGTCAGTAAAGTGTCTGTGTGCAGCCTGTGTCAGTGAAGTGTCTGTCTGTTTACAGTCTGTGTCAGTGAAGTGTCTGTCTGTGCAGTCAGTGTTAGTGAAGTGTCAGTCTGTGTACAGTTAGTGTCAGTGAAGTGTCTATGTGCAGTCTGTGTCAGTTAAGTGTCTGTTTGTGTACAGTCTGTGTCAGTGAAGTGTCTGTGCAGTCAGTGTCAGTGAAGTGTCTGTCTGTGCACAGTCAGTGTCAGTGAAGTGTCTGTGTGCAGCCTGTGTCAGTGAAGTGTCTGTCCGTGTACAATCAGTGTCAGTGAAATGTCTGTCTGTGTACAGTCAGTGTCAGTGAAGTGTCTGTGTACAGTCAGTGTCAGTGAAGTGTCTGTCTGTGTACAGTCAGTGTCAGTGAAGTGTCTGTGTACAGTCACTTTCAGTGAAGAGTCTGTCCGTGTACAGTTTGTGTCAGTGAAGTGTCTGTCTGTGTGCAGTCAGTGTCAGTGAAGTGTCTGTGTGCAGTCAGTGTCATTGAAGTGTCTGTGTGCAGTCTGTGTCAGTGAAGTGTCTGGGTGAGTCAGTGAAGTGTCTGTCTGTGTACAGTCAGTGTCAGTGTAATGTCTGTCTGTGTACAGTCAGTGTCAGTGAAGTGTCTGTGTACAGTCAGTTTCAGTGAAGTGTCTGTGTACAGTCTGTGTTAGTGAAGTGTCTGTTTGCAGTCAGTGTCAGTGAAGTGTCTGTCTGTGTACATTCAGTGTCAGTGAAGTGTCTGTGTGCAGCCTGTGTCAGTGAAGTGTCTGTCTGTGTACTCTCAGTGTCAGTGAAATGTCTGTGTACAGTCAGTGTCAGTGAAGTGTCTGTGTACAGTCAGTGTAAGTGAATTGTCTGTCTGTATGCGGTCTGTGTCAGTGAAGTGTCTGTGTACAGTCAGTGTCAGTGAAGAGTCTGTCCGTGCACAGTTTGTGTCAGTGAAGTGTCTGTGTGCAGTCTGTGTCAGTGAAGTGTCTGGGTGAGTCAGTGAAGTGTCTGTCTGTGTACCGTCAGTGTCAGTGTAATGTCTGTCTGTGTACAGTCAATGTCAGTGAAGTGTCTGTGTACAGTCAGTTTCAGTGAAGTGTCTGTGTACAGTCTGTGTTAGTGATGTGTCTGTGTACAGACAGTGTCAGTGAGGTGTCTGTCTGTGTGCAGTCAGTGTCAGTGAAGTGTCTGCTTGTGTGCAGTCAGTGTCAGTGAAGTGTCTGTCTGTGTGCAGTCAGTGTCAGTGAAGTGTCTGTGTCAGTGAAGTTTCTGTCTGAGTCAGTGAAGTGTCCGTGTACAGTCAGTGTCAGTGAAGTTTCTCTGTACAGATAGTGTCAGTGAGGTTTCTGTCTGTGTACAATCAGTGTCAGTGAAGTGTCTGTGTGCGATCTGTGTCAGTGAACTGTCTGTGTACAGTCAGTGTCAGTGAAGTGTCTGTCTGCGTGCAGTCAGTGTCAGTGATGTGTCTGTGTGCAGCCTGTGTCAGTGAAGTGTCTGTCTGTGTACAGTCAGTGTCAGTGAAGTGTCTGTGTACAGTCAGAGTCAGTGAAGTGTCTGTCTGTGACAGTCAGTGTCAGTGAAATGTCTGTCTGTGTACAGTCGGTGTCAGTGAAGTGTCTGTGTGCAGTCGGTGTCAGTGAAGTGTCTGTCTGTGTACAGTCAGTGTCATTGAAGTGTCTGTGCAGTCTGTGTCAGTGAAGTGTCTGTCTGTGTACAGTCTGTGTCAGTGAAGTGTCTGTCTGTGCAGTCAGTGTCAGTGAAGTGTCTGTCTGTGTACAGTCAGTGTCAGGGAGGTGTCTGTGTGCAGCCTGTGTCAGTGAAGTTTCTCTCTGTGTGCAGTCAGTGTCAGTGAAATGCCTGTCTGTGTACAGTCAGTGTCAGTGAAGTGTCTGTGTACAGTCAGTGTCAGTGAAGTGTCTGTCTGTGTACAGTCAGTGTCAGTGAAGTGTCTGTGGCCAGCCTGTGTCAGTGAAGTGTCTGTCTGTGTACAGTCAGTGTCAGTGAAATGTCTGTCTGTGTACAGTCAGTGTCAGTGAAGTGTCTGTGTACAGTCAGTGTAAGTGAATTGTCTGTCTGTATGCAGTCTGTGTTAGTGAAGTGTCTGTGTACAGACAGTGTCAGTGAGGTGTCTGTCTGTGTGCAGTCAGTGTCAGTGAAGTGTCTGCCTGTGTGCAGTCAGTGTCAGTGAAGTGTCTGTCTGTGTGCAGTCAGTGTCAGTGAAGTGTCTGTGTGCAGTCTGTGTCAGTGAAGTGTCTGTCTGAGTCAGTGAAGTGTCTGTGTACAGTCAGTGTCAGTGAAGTTTCTGTGTACAGATAGTGTCAGTGAGGTTTCTGTCCGTGTACAATAACTCTAAGTGAAGTGTCTGTGTGCGATCTGCATCAGTGAACTGTCTGTGTACAGTCAGTGTCAGTGAAGTGTTTGTCTGTGTACAGTCAATGTCAGTGAAATGTCTGTCTGTGTACAGTCAGTGTCTGTGAAGTGTCTGTGTACAGTCAGTGTCAGTGAAGTGTCTGTCTGTGTACAGTCAGTGTCAGTGAAGTGTCTGTGTGCAGCCTGTGTCAGTGAAGTGTCTGTTTGTGTACAGTCAGAGTCAGTGAAATGTCTGTCGGTGTACAGTCAATGTCAGTGAAGTGTCTGTGTACAGTCATTGTCAGTGAAGTATCTGTCCTTGACAGTCAGTGTCAGTGAAGTGTCTGTCTGTGTACAGTCAGTGTCAGTGAAGTGTCTATGTGCAGTCTGTGTCAGTGAAGTCTCTGTCTGTGTACAGTCTGTGTCAGTGAAGTGTCTGTCTGTGCAGTCAGTGTCAGTGAAGTGTCTGTCTGTGTACAGTCAGTGTCAGTGAGGTGTCTGTGTGCAGCCTGTGTCAGTGAAGTTTCTGTCTGTGTACAGTCAGTGTCAGTAAAACGTCTGTCTGTGTACAGTCAGTGTCAGTGAAGTGTCTGTGTACAGTCAGTGTCAGTGAAGTGTCCGTCTGTGTACAGTCAGTGTCAGTGAAGTGTCTGTGTGCAGCCTGTGTCAGTGAAGTGTCTGTCTGTGTACAGTCAGTGTCAGTGAAGTGTCTGTGTACAGTCAGTGTAAGTGAATTGTCTGTCTGTATGCGGTCTGTGTCAGTGAAGTGTCTGTGTACAGTCAGTGTCAGTGAAGAGTCTGTTCGTGTACAGTTTGTGTCAGTGAAGTGTCTGTCTGTGTGCAGTCAGTGTCAGTGAAGTGTCTGTGTGCAGTCAGTGTCATTGAAGTGTCTGTGTGCAGTCTGTGTCAGTGAAGTGTCTGGATGAGTCAGTGAAGTGTCTGTCTGTGTACAGTCAGTGTCAGTGTAATGTCTGTCTGTGTGCAGCCTGTGTCAGTGAAGTGTCTGTCTGTTTACAGTCTGTGTCAGTGAAGTGTCTGTCTGTGCAGTCAGTGTTAGTGAAGTGTCAGTCTGTGTACAGTCAGTGTCAGTGAAGTGTCTGTGTGCAGTCAGTGTCAGTGAAGTGTCTGTCTGTGTACAGTCAGTGTCAGTAAAGTGTCTATGTGCAGTTTGTGTCAGTGAAGTGTCTGTCTGTGTACAGTCTGTGTCAGTGAAGTGTCTGTCTGTGCAGTCAGTGTCAGTGAAGTGTCTGTCTGTGTACAGTCAGTGTCAGTGAGATGTCTGTGTGCAGCCCGTGTCAGTGAAGTTTCTGTCTGTGTACAGTCAGTGTCAGTGAAGTGTCTGTCTGTGTACAGTCAGTGTCAGTAAAGTGTCTATGTGCAGTTTGTGTCAGTGAAGTGTCTGTCTGTGTACAGTCTGTGTCAGTGAAGTGTCTGTCTGTGCAGTCAGTGTCAGTGAAGTGTCTGTCTGTGTACAGTCAGTGTCAGTGAGATGTCTGTGTGCAGCCCGTGTCAGTGAAGTTTCTGTCTGTGTACAGTCAGTGTCAGTAAAACGTCTGTCTGTGTACAGTCAGTGTCAGTGAAGTGTCTGTGTGCAGCCTGTGTCAGTGAAGTGTCTGTCTGTGTACAGTCAGTGTCAGTGAAATGTCTGTCTGTGTACAGTCAGTGGCAGTGAAGTGTCTGTGTACAGTCAGTGTAAGTGAATTGTCTGTCTGTATGCGGTCTGTGTCAGTGAAGTGTCTGTGTACAGTCAGTGTCAGTGAAGAGTCTGTCCGGTACAGTTTGTGTCAGTGAAGTGTCTGTCTGTGTGCAGTCAGTGTCATTGAAGTGTCTGTGTGCAGTCTGTGTCAGTGAAGTGTCTGGGTGAGTCAGTGAAGTGTCTGTCTGTGTACAGTCAGTGTCAGTGTAATGTCTGTCTGTGTACAGTCAGTGTCAGTGAAGTGTCTGGGTACAGTCAGTTTCAGTGAAGTGTCTGTGTACAGTCTGTGTTAGTGAAGTGTCTGTGTACAGAGAGTGTCAGTGAGGTGTCTGTCTGTGTGCAGTCAGTGTCAGTGAAGTGTCTGCCTGTGTACAGTGAGTGTCCGTGAAGTGTCTGTCTGTGTACAGTCAGTGTCAGTGAAGTGTCTGTGTGCAGCCTGTGTCAGTGAAGTGTCTGTCTGTGTACAGTCAGTGTCAGTGAAATGTCTGTCTGTGTACAGTCAGTGTCAGTGAAGTGTCTGTGTACAGTCAGTGTAAGTGAATTGTCTGTCTGTATGCGGTCTGTGTCAGTGAAGTGTCTGTGTACAGTCAGTTTCAGTGAAGAGTCTGTCCGTGTACAGTTTGTGTCAGTGAAGTGTCTGTCTGTGTGCAGTCAGTGTCAGTGAAGTGTCTGTGTACAGTCAGTGTCAGTGCAGTGTCTGTCTGTGACAGTCAGTGTCCGTGAAATGTCTGTCTGTGTACAGTCGGTGTCAGTGAAGTGTCTGTGTGCAGTCAGTGTCAGTGAAGTGTCTGTCTGTGTACAGTCTGTGTCAGTGAAGTGTCTGTCTGTGCAGTCAGTGTCAGTGAAGTGTCTGTCTGTGTACAGTCAGTGTCAGTGAGGTGTCTGTGTGCAGCCTGTGTCAGTGAAGTTTCTGTCTGTGTACAGTCAGTGTCAGTAAAACGTCTGTCTGTGTACAGTCAGTGTCAGTGAAGTGTCTGTGTACAGTCAGTGTCAGTGAAGTGTCCGTCTGTGTACAGTCAGTGTCAGTGAAGTGTCTGTGTGCAGCCTGTGTCAGTGAAGTGTCTGTCTGTGTACAGTCAGTGTCAGTGAAGTGTCTGTGTACAGTCAGTGTAAGTGAATTGTCTGTCTGTATGCGGTCTGTGTCAGTGAAGTGTCTGTGTACAGTCAGTGTCAGTGAAGAGTCTGTTCGTGTACAGTTTGTGTCAGTGAAGTGTCTGTCTGTGTGCAGTCAGTGTCAGTGAAGTGTCTGTGTGCAGTCAGTGTCATTGAAGTGTCTGTGTGCAGTCTGTGTCAGTGAAGTGTCTGGATGAGTCAGTGAAGTGTCTGTCTGTGTACAGTCAGTGTCAGTGTAATGTCTGTCTGTGTGCAGCCTGTGTCAGTGAAGTGTCTGTCTGTTTACAGTCTGTGTCAGTGAAGTGTCTGTCTGTGCAGTCAGTGTTAGTGAAGTGTCAGTCTGTGTACAGTCAGTGTCAGTGAAGTGTCTATGTGCAGTCTGTGTCAGTGAAGTGTCTGTTTGTGTACAGTCTGTGTCAGTGAAGTGTCTGTGCAGTCAGTGTCAGTGAAGTGTCTGTCTGTGCACAGTCAGTGTCAGTGAAGTGTCTGTGTGCAGCCTCTGTCAGTGAAGTCTCTGTTTGTGTGCAGTCAGTGTCAGTGAAATGTCTGTCTGTGTACAGTCAGTGTCGGTGAAGTGTCTGTGTACAGTCAGTGTCAGTGAAGTGTCTGTCTGTGACAGTCAGTGTCAGTGAAATGTCTGTCTGTGTACAGTCAGTGTCAGTGAAGTGTCTGTGTGCAGTTAGTGTCAGTGAAGTGTCTGTCTGTGTACAGTCAGTGTCAGTGAAGTGTCTATGTGCAGTCAGTGTCAGTGAAGTGTCAGTCTAGTGCAGTCAGTGTCAGTGAAGTGTCTATGTGCAGTCTGTGTCAGTGAAGTGTCTGTTTGTGTACAGTCTGTGTCAGTGAAATGTCTGTCTGTGTACAGTCAGTGTCAGTGAAGTGTCTGTGTACAGTCAGTGTCAGAGCAGTGTCTGTCTGTGACAGTCAGTGTCCGTGAAATGTCTGTCTGTGTACAGTCGGTGTCAGTGAAGTGTCTGTGTGCAGTCAGTGTCAGTGAAGTGTCTGTCTGTGTACAGTCAGTGTCAGTAAAGTGTCTATGTGCAGTCTGTGTCAGTGAAGTGTCTGTCTGTGTACAGTCTGTGTCAGTGAAGTGTCTGTCTGTGCAGTCAGTGTCAGTGAAGTGTCTGTCTGTGTACAGTCAGTGTCAGTGAGGTGTCTGTGTGCAGCCTGTGTCAGTGAAGTTTCTGTCTGTGTACAGTCAGTGTCAGTGAAGTGTCTGTGTACAGTCAGTGTCAGTGAAGTGTCTGTGTACAGTCAGTGTCAGTGAAGTGTCTGTCTGTGTACAGTCAGTGTCAGTGAAGTGTCTGTGTGTAGCCTGTGTCAGTTAAGTGTCTGTCTGTGTAAGTCAGTGTCAGTGTAATGTCTGTCTGTGTACAGTCAGTGGCAGTGAAGTGTCTGTCTGTGACAGTCAGTGTCAGTGAAATGTCTGTCTGTGTACAGTCAGTGTCATTGAAGTGTCTGTGTGCAGTCTGTGTCAGTGAAGTGTCTGGGTGAGTCAGTGAAGTGTCTGTCTGTGTACAGTCAGTGTCAGTGTAATGTCTGTCTGTGTACAGTCAGTGTCAGTGAAGTGTCTGTGTACAGTCAGTTTCAGTGAAGTGTCTGTGTACAGTCTGTGTTAGTGAAGTGTCTGTGTACAGACAGTGTCAGTGAGGTGTCTGTCTGTGTGCAGTCAGTGTCAGTGAAGTGTCTGCCTGTGTGCAGTCAGTGTCAGTGAAGTGTCTGTCTGTGTGCAATCAGTGTCAGTGAAGTGTCTGTGTGCAGTCTGTGTCAGTGAAGTGTCTGTCTGAGTCAGTGAAGTGTCCGTGTACAGTCAGTGTCAGTGAAGTTTCTGTGTACAGATAGTGTCAGTGAGGTTTCTGTCCGTGTACAATAAGTGTCAGTGAAGTGTCTGTGTGCGATCTGCGTCAGTGAACTGTCTGTGTACAGTCAGTGTCAGTGAAGTGTTTGTCTGTGTACAGTCAATGTCAGTGAAGTGTCTGTGTACAGTCAGTTTCAGTGAAGTGTCTGTGTACAGTCTGTGTTAGTGATGTGTCTGTGTACAGACAGTGTCAGTGAGGTGTCTGTCTGTGTGCAGTCAGTGTCAGTGAAGTGTCTGCTTGTGTGCAGTCAGTGTCAGTGAAGTGTCTGTCTGTGTGCAGTCAGTGTCAGTGAAGTGTCTGTGTCAGTGAAGTTTCTGTCTGAGTCAGTGAAGTGTCTGTGTACAGTCAGTGTCAGTGAAGTTTCTCTGTACAGATAGTGTCAGTGAGGTTTCTGTCTGTGTACAATCAGTGTCAGTGAAGAGTCTGTCCGGTACAGTTTGTGTCAGTGAAGTGTCTGTCTGTGTGCAGTCAGTGTCAGTGAAGTGTCTGTGTGCAGTCAGTGTCATTGAAGTGTCTGTGTGCAGTCTGTGTCAGTGAAGTGTCTGGGTGAGTCAGTGAAGTGTCTGTCTGTGTACAGTCAGTGTCAGTGTAATGTCTGTCTGTGTACAGAGAGTGTCAGTGAGGTGTCTGTCTGTGTGCAGTCAGTGTCAGTGAAGTGTCTGCCTGTGTACAGTGAGTGTCCGTGAAGTGTCTGTCTGTGTACAGTCAGTGTCAGTGAAGTGTCTGTGTGCAGCCTGTGTCAGTGAAGTGTCTGTCTGTGTACAGTCAGTGTCAGTGAAATGTCTGTCTGTGTACAGTCAGTGTCAGTGAAGTGTCTGTGTACAGTCAGTGTAAGTGAATTGTCTGTCTGTATGCGGTCTGTGTCAGTGAAGTGTCTGTGTACAGTCAGTTTCAGTGAAGAGTCTGTCCGTGTACAGTTTGTGTCAGTGAACTGTCTGTCTGTGTGCAGTCAGTGTCAGTGAAGTGTCTGTGTACAGTCAGTGTCAGTGCAGTGTCTGTCTGTGACAGTCAGTGTCCGTGAAATGTCTGTCTGTGTACAGTCGGTGTCAGTGAAGTGTCTGTGTGCAGTCAGTGTCAGTGAAGTGTCTGTCTGTGTACAGTCTGTGTCAGTGAAGTGTCTGTCTGTGCAGTCAGTGTCAGTGAAGTGTCTGTCTGTGTACAGTCAGTGTCAGTGAGGTGTCTGTGTGCAGCCTGTGTCAGTGAAGTTTCTGTCTGTGTACAGTCAGTGTCAGTAAAACGTCTGTCTGTGTACAGTCAGTGTCAGTGAAGTGTCTGTGTACAGTCAGTGTCAGTGAAGTGTCCGTCTGTGTACAGTCAGTGTCAGTGAAGTGTCTGTGTGCAGCCTGTGTCAGTGAAGTGTCTGTCTGTGTACAGTCAGTGTCAGTGAAGTGTGTGTGTACAGTCAGTGTAAGTGAATTGTCTGTCTGTATGCGGTCTGTGTCAGTGAAGTGTCTGTGTACAGTCAGTGTCAGTGAAGAGTCTGTTCGTGTACAGTTTGTGTCAGTGAAGTGTCTGTCTGTGTGCAGTCAGTGTCAGTGAAGTGTCTGTGTGCAGTCAGTGTCATTGAAGTGTCTGTGTGCAGTCTGTGTCAGTGAAGTGTCTGGATGAGTCAGTGAAGTGTCTGTCTGTGTACAGTCAGTGTCAGTGTAATGTCTGTCTGTGTGCAGCCTGTGTCAGTGAAGTGTCTGTCTGTTTACAGTCTGTGTCAGTGAAGTGTCTGTCTGTGCAGTCAGTGTTAGTGAAGTGTCAGTCTGTGTACAGTCAGTGTCAGTGAAGTGTCTATGTGCAGTCTGTGTCAGTGAAGTGTCTGTTTGTGTACAGTCTGTGTCAGTGAAGTGTCTGTGCAGTCAGTGTCAGTGAAGTGTCTGTCTGTGCACAGTCAGTGTCAGTGAAGTGTCTGTGTGCAGCCTCTGTCAGTGAAGTCTCTGTTTGTGTGCAGTCAGTGTCAGTGAAATGTCTGTCTGTGTACAGTCAGTGTCGGTGAAGTGTCTGTGTACAGTCAGTGTCAGTGAAGTGTCTGTCTGTGACAGTCAGTGTCAGTGAAATGTCTGTCTGTGTACAGTCAGTGTCAGTGAAGTGTCTGTGTGCAGTTAGTGTCAGTGAAGTGTCTGTCTGTGTACAGTCAGTGTCAGTGAAGTATCTATGTGCAGTCAGTGTCAGTGAAGTGTCAGTCTAGTGCAGTCAGTGTCAGTGAAGTGTCTATGTGCAGTCTGTGTCAGTGAAGTGTCTGTTTGTGTACAGTCTGTGTCAGTGAAATGTCTGTCTGTGTACAGTCAGTGTCAGTGAAGTGTCTGTGTACAGTCAGTGTCAGAGCAGTGTCTGTCTGTGACAGTCAGTGTCCGTGAAATGTCTGTCTGTGTACAGTCGGTGTCAGTGAAGTGTCTGTGTGCAGTCAGTGTCAGTGAAGTGTCTGTCTGTGTACAGTCAGTGTCTGTAAAGTGTCTATGTGCAGTCTGTGTCAGTGAAGTGTCTGTCTGTGTACAGTCTGTGTCAGTGAAGTGTCTGCCTGTGCAGTCAGTGTCAGTGAAGTGTCTGTCTGTGTACAGTCAGTGTCAGTGAGGTGTCTGTGTGCAGCCTGTGTCAGTGAAGTTTCTGTCTGTGTACAGTCAGTGTCAGTGAAGTGTCTGTGTACAGTCAGTGTCAGTGAAGTGTCTGTGTACAGTCAGTGTCACTGAAGTGTCTGTCTGTGTACAGTCAGTGTCAGTGAAGTGTCTGTGTGTAGCCTGTGTCAGTTAAGTGTCTGTCTGTGTAAGTCAGTGTCAGTGTAATGTCTGTCTGTGTACAGTCAGTGGCAGTGAAGTGTCTGTCTGTGACAGTCAGTGTCAGTGAAATGTCTGTTTGTGTACAGTCAGTGTCATTGAAGTGTCTGTGTGCAGTCTGTGTCAGTGAAGTGTCTGGGTGAGTCAGTGAAGTGTCTGTCTGTGTACAGTCAGTGTCAGTGTAATGTCTGTCTGTGTACAGTCAGTGTCAGTGAAGTGTCTGTGTACAGTCAGTTTCAGTGAAGTGTCTGTGTACAGTCTGTGTTAGTGAAGTGTCTGTGTACAGACAGTGTCAGTGAGGTGTCTGTCTGTGTGCAGTCAGTGTCAGTGAAGTGTCTGCCTGTGTGCAGTCAGTGTCAGTGAAGTGTCTGTCTGTGTGCAATCAGTGTCAGTGAAGTGTCTGTGTGCAGTCTGTGTCAGTGAAGTGTCTGTTTGAGTCAGTGAAGTGTCTGTGTACAGTCAGTGTCAGTGAAGTTTCTGTGTACAGATAGTGTCAGTGAGGTTTCTGTCCGTGTACAATAAGTGTCAGTGAAGTGTCTGTGTGCGATCTGCGTCAGTGAACTGTCTGTGTACAGTCAGTGTCAGTGAAGTGTTTGTCTGTGTACAGTCAATGTCAGTGAAGTGTCTGTGTACAGTCAGTGTCAGTGAAGTGTCTATGTGCAGCCTGTGTCAGTAAAGTGTCTGTCTGTGTACAGTCTGTGTCAGTAAAGTGTCTGTGCAGTCAGTGTCAGTGAAGTGTCTGTCTGTGCACAGTCAGTGTCAGTGAAGTGTCTGTGTGCAGCCTGTGTCAGTGAAGTGTCAGTCTGTGTGCAGTCAGTGTCAGTGAAGTGTCTGTCTGTGTGCAGTCAGTGTCAGTGAAGTGTCTGTGTGCAGTCTGTGTCAGTGAAGTGTCTGTCTGTGCAGTCAGTCTCAGTGAAGTGTCTTTCTGTGTACAATCAGTGTCAGTGAAGGGTCTGTGTGCAGCCTGTGTCAGTGAAGTGTCTGTCTGTGTACAGTCAGTGTCAGTGAAATGTCTGTCTGTGTACAGTCAGTGTCAGTGAAGTGTCTGTGCACAGTCAGTGTCAGTGAAGTGTCTGTGCACAGTCTGTCCGTGAAGTTTCTGTGTACAGTTAGTGTCAGTGAAGTGTCTGTGTGCAGCCTGTGTCAGTGAAGTGTCTGTTTGTGTACAGTCAGTGTCAGTGAAATGTCTGTCTGTGCAGTCAGTGTCAGTGACGTGTCAGTCTGTGTACAGTCAGTGTCAGTGAAGTGTCTATGTGCAGTCTGTGTCAGTGAAGTGTCTGTCTGTGTACAGTCTGTGTCAGTGAAGTGTCTGTGTGTAGTCAGTGTCAGTGAAGTGTCTGTCTGTGTACAGTCAGTGTCAGTGAAGTGTCTATGTGCAGTCTGTTCCAGTGAAGTGTCTGTCTGTGTACAGTCTGTGTCAGTGAAGTGTCTGTCTGTGCAGTCAGTGTCAGTGACGTGTCAGTCTGTGTACAGTCAGTGTCAGTGAAGTGTCTATGTGCAGTCTGTGTCAGTGAAGTGTCTGTCTGTGTACAGTCTGTGTCAGTGAAGTGTCTGTCTATGTAGTCAGTGTCATTGAAGTGTCTGTCTGTGTACAGTCAGTGTCAGTGAACTGTCTGTGTGCAGCCCGTGTCAGTGAAGTGTCTGTGTGTGTGCAGTCAGTGCCAGTGAAATGTCTGTCTGTGTATAGTCAGTGTCTGTGAAGTGTCTGTGTACAGTCAGTGTCAGTGAAGTGTCTGTCTGTGACAGTCAGTGTCAGTGAAATGTCTGTCTGTGTACAGTCAGTGTCAGTGAAGTGTCTGTCTGTGTACAGTCAGTGTCAGTGAAGTGTCTATGTGCAGTCTGTGTCAGTGAAGTGTCTGTCTGTGTACAGTCTGTGTCAGTGAAGTGTCTATCTGTGCAGTCAGTCTCAGTGAAGTGTCTTTCTGTGTACAATCAGTGTCAGTGAAGGGTCTGTGTGCAGCCTGTGTCAGTGAAGTGTCTGTCTGTGTACAGTCAGTGTCAGTGAAATGTCTGTCTGTGTACAGTCAGTGTCAGTGAAGTGTCTGTGCACAGTCAGTGTCAGTGAAGTGTCTGTGCACAGTCTGTCCGTGAGGTTTCTGTGTACAGTTAGTGTCAGTGAAGTGCCTGTGTGCGGTCAGTGTCAGTGAAGTGTCTGTCTGTGACAGTCAGTGTCAGTGAAATGTCTGTCTGTGTACAGTCAGTGTCAGTGAAGTGTCTGTCTGTGTACAGTCAGTGTCAGTGAAGTGTCTATGTGCAGTCTGTGTCAGTGAAGTGTCTGTCTGTGTACAGTCTGTGTCAGTGAAGTGTCTATCTGTGCAGTCAGTCTCAGTGAAGTGTCTTTCTGTGTACAATCAGTGTCAGTGAAGGGTCTGTGTGCAGCCTGTGTCAGTGAAGTGTCTGTCTGTGTACAGTCAGTGTCAGTGAAATGTCTGTCTGTGTACAGTCAGTGTCAGTGAAGTGTCTGTGCACAGTCAGTGTCAGTGAAGTGTCTGTGCACAGTCTGTCCGTGAGGTTTCTGTGTACAGTTAGTGTCAGTGAAGTGCCTGTGTGCGGTCAGTGTCAGTGAAGTGTCTGTCTTTGCACAGTCTGTGTCAGTGAAGTGTCTGTCTGTGTACAGTCTCTGTCAGTGAAGTGTCTGTCTGTGTGCAGTCAATGTTAGTGAAGTGTCTGTCTGTGTGCAGTCTGTGTCCATCTGTGTCAGTCAATGTGTACAGTCAGTGTCAGTGAAGTGTCTGTGCATAGTCTGTCAGTGAAGTGTCTGTCTGTGTACAGTTAGTGTCAGTGAAGTGTCTGTGGGCGGTTAGTGTCAGTGAAGTCTCTGTGTGTAGTCTGTGTCAGTGAAGTGTCTGTCTGTGCAGTCAGTGTCAGTGAAGTTTCTGTGTGCAGTCAGTGTCAGTGAAGTGTCTGTCTGAGTCAGTGAAGTGTCTGTGTACAGTCAGTGTCAGTGAAGTTTCTGTGTACAGATAGTGTCAGTGAGGTTTCTGTCTGTGTACAATCAGTGTCAGTGAAGTGTCGGTGTGCGATCTGCATCAGTGAACTGACTGTGTACAGTCAGTGTCAGTGAAGTGTCTGTCTGTGTACAGTCAGTGCCAGTGAAATGTCTGTCTGTGTACAGTCAGTGGCTGTGAAGTGTCTGTGTACAGTCAGTGTCAGTGAAGTGTCTGTCTGTGTACAGTCAGTGCCTGTGAAGTGTCTGTGTGCAGCCTGTGTCAGTGAAGTGTCAGTTTGTGTACAGTCAGTTTCAGTGAAATGTCTGTCTGTGTACAGTCAGTGTCAGTGAAGTGTCTGTGTACAGTCATTGTCAGTGAAGTGTCTGTCTGTGACAGTCAGTGTCAGTGAAATGTCTGTCTGTGTAGAGTCTGTGTCAGTGAAGTGTCTGTGTGCAGTCAGTGTCAGTGAAGTGTCTATCTGTGTACAGTCAGTGTCAGTGAAGTGTCTATGTGCAGTCTGTGTCAGTGAAGTGTCGGTCTGTGTACAGTCTGTGTCAGTGAAGTGTCTGTCTGTGCAGTCAGTGTCAGTGAAGTGTCAGTCTGTGTACAGTCAGTGTCAGTGAAGTGTCTATGTGCAGTCTGTGTCAGTGAAGTGTCTGTTTGTGTACAGTCTGTGTCAGTGAAGTGTCTGTGCAGTCAGTGTCAGTGAAGTGTCTGTCTGTGCACAGTCCGTGTCAGTGAAGTGTCTGTGTGCAGCGGGTGTCAGTGAAGTGTCTGTCTGTTTACAGTCTGTGTCAGTGAAGTGTCTGTCTGAGCAGTCTGTGTTAGTGAAGTGTCAGTCTGTGTACAGTCAGTGTCAGTGAAGTGTCTATTTGCAGTCTGTGTCAGTGAAGTGTATGTTTGTGTACAGTCTGTGTCAGTGAATAGTCTGTGCAGTCATTGTCAGTGAAGTGTCTGTCTGAGCACAGTCAGTGTCAGTGAAGTGTCTGTGTGCAGCCTGTGTCAGTGAAGTGTCTGTCTGTGTACAGTCAGTGTCAGTGAAATGTCTGTCTGTGTACAGTCAGTGGCTGCGAAGTGTCTGTGTACAGTCAGTGTCAGTGAAGTGTCTGTCTGTGACAGTCAGTGTCAGTGAAATGTCTGTCTGTGTAGAGTCTGTGTCAGTGAAGTGTCTGTGTGCAGTCAGTGTCGGTGAAGTGTCTATCTGTGTACAGTCAGTGTCAGTGAAGTGTCTATGTGCAGTCTGTGTCAGTGAAGTGTCGTTCTGTGTACAGTCTGTGTCAGTGAAGTGTCTGTCTGTGCAGTCTGTGTCAGTGAAGTGTCAGTCTGTGTACAGTCAGTGTCAGTGAAGTGTCTATGTGCAGTCTGTGTCAGTGAAGTGTCTGTTTGTGTACAGTCTGTGTCAGTGAAGTGTCTGTGCAGTCAGTGTCAGTGAAGTGTCTGTCTGTGCACAGTCAGTGTCAGTGAAGTGATTGTGTGCAGCCTGTGTCAGTGAAGTGTCTGTCTGTTTACAGTCTGTGTCAGTGAAGTGTCTGTCTGAGCAGTCTGTGTTAGTGAAGTGTCAGTCTGTGTACAGTCAGTGTCAGTGAAGTGTCTATTTGCAGTCTGTGTCAGTGAAGTGCATGTTTGTGTACAGTCTGTGTCAGTGAAGTGTCTGTCTGAGTCAGTGAAGTGTCTGTGTACAGTCAGTGTCAGTGAAGTTTCTGTGTACAGATAGTGTTAGTGAGGTTTCTGTCTGTGTACAATCAGTGTCAGTGAAGTGTCGGTGTGCGATCTGCGTCAGTGAACTGACTGTGTACAGTCAGTGTCAGTGAAGTGTCTGTCTGTGTACAGTCAGTGCCAGTGAAATGTCTGTCTGTGTACAGTCAGTGGCTGTGAAGTGTCTGTGTACAGTCAGTGTCAGTGAAGTGTCTGTCTGTGTACAGTCAGTGTCTGTGAAGTGTCTGTGTGCAGCCTGTGTCAGTGAAGTGTCAGTTTGTGTACAGTCAGTTTCAGTGAAATGTCTGTCTGTGTACAGTCAGTGTCAGTGAAGTGTCTGTGTACAGTCATTGTCAGTGAAGTGTCTGTCTGTGACAGTCAGTGTGAGTGAAATGTCTGTCTGTGTAGAGTCTGTGTCAGTGAAGTGTCTGTGTGCAGTCAGTGTCAGTGAAGTGTCTATCTGTGTACAGTCAGTGTCAGTGAAGTGTCTATGTGCAGTCTGTGTCAGTGAAGTGTCGGTCTGTGTACAGTCTGTGTCAGTGAAGTGTCTGTCTGTGCAGTCAGTGTCAGTGAAGTGTCAGTCTGTGTAGAGTCAGTGTCAGTGAAGTGTCTATGTGCAGTCTGTGTCAGTGAAGTGTCTGTTTGTGTACAGTCTGTGTCAGTGAAGTGTCTGTGCAGTCAGTGTCAGTGAAGTGTCTGTGTGCAGCCTGTGTCAGTGATGTGTCAGTCTGTGTGCAGTCAGTGTCATTGAAGTGTCTGTGTGCAGTCTGTGTCAGTGAAGTGTCTGTCGGAGTCAGTGAAGTGTCTGTGTACAGTCAGTGTCATTGAAGTTTCTGTGTACAGATAGTGTCAGTGAGGTTTCTGTCTGTGTACAATCAGTGTCAGTGAAGTGTCTGTGTGCGATCTGCGTCAGTGAACTGTCTGTGTACAGTCAGTGTCAGTGAAGTGTCTGTCTGTGTACAGTCAGTGTCAGTGAAGTGTCTGTGTGCAGCCTGTGTCAGTGAAATGTCTGTCTGTGTACAGTAAGTGTCAGTGAAATGTCTGTGTACAGTCAGTGTCAGTGAAATGTCTGTGCACAGTCAGTGTCAGTGAAGTGTCTGTGCACAGTCTGTCCGTGAGGTTTCTGTGTACAGTTAGTGTCAGTGAAGTGCCTGTGTGCGGTCAGTGTCAGTGAAGTGTCTGTCTTTGCACAGTCTGTGTCAGTGAAGTGTCTGTCTGTGTACAGTCTCTGTCAGTGAAGTGTCTGTCTGTGTGCAGTCAATGTTAGTGAAGTGTCTGTCTGTGTGCAGTCTGTGTCCATCTGTGTCAGTCAATGTGTACAGTCAGTGTCAGTGAAGTGTCTGTGCATAGTCTGTCAGTGAAGTGTCTGTCTGTGTACAGTTAGTGTCAGTGAAGTGTCTGTGGGCGGTTAGTGTCAGTGAAGTCTCTGTGTGTAGTCTGTGTCAGTGAAGTGTCTGTCTGTGCAGTCAGTGTCAGTGAAGTTTCTGTGTGCAGTCAGTGTCAGTGAAGTGTCTGTCTGAGTCAGTGAAGTGTCTGTGTACAGTCAGTGTCAGTGAAGTTTCTGTGTACAGATAGTGTCAGTGAGGTTTCTGTCTGTGTACAATCAGTGTCAGTGAAGTGTCGGTGTGCGATCTGCGTCAGTGAACTGACTGTGTACAGTCAGTGTCAGTGAAGTGTCTGTCTGTGTACAGTCAGTGCCAGTGAAATGTCTGTCTGTGTACAGTCAGTGGCTGTGAAGTGTCTGTGTACAGTCAGTGTCAGTGAAGTGTCTGTCTGTGTACAGTCAGTGCCTGTGAAGTGTCTGTGTGCAGCCTGTGTCAGTGAAGTGTCAGTTTGTGTACAGTCAGTTTCAGTGAAATGTCTGTCTGTGTACAGTCAGTGTCAGTGAAGTGTCTGTGTACAGTCATTGTCAGTGAAGTGTCTGTCTGTGACAGTCAGTGTCAGTGAAATGTCTGTCTGTGTAGAGTCTGTGTCAGTGAAGTGTCTGTGTGCAGTCAGTGTCAGTGAAGTGTCTATCTGTGTACAGTCAGTGTCAGTGAAGTGTCTATGTGCAGTCTGTGTCAGTGAAGTGTCGGTCTGTGTACAGTCTGTGTCAGTGAAGTGTCTGTCTGTGCAGTCAGTGTCAGTGAAGTGTCAGTCTGTGTACAGTCAGTGTCAGTGAAGTGTCTATGTGCAGTCTGTGTCAGTGAAGTGTCTGTTTGTGTACAGTCTGTGTCAGTGAAGTGTCTGTGCAGTCAGTGTCAGTGAAGTGTCTGTCTGGGCACAGTCCGTGTCAGTGAAGTGTCTGTGTGCAGCGGGTGTCAGTGAAGTGTCTGTCTGTTTACAGTCTGTGTCAGTGAAGTGTCTGTCTGAGCAGTCTGTGTTAGTGAAGTGTCAGTCTGTGTACAGTCAGTGTCAGTGAAGTGTCTATTTGCAGTCTGTGTCAGTGAAGTGTATGTTTGTGTACAGTCTGTGTCAGTGAATTGTCTGTGCAGTCAGTGTCAGTGAAGTGTCTGTCTGAGCACAGTCAGTGTCAGTGAAGTGTCTGTGTGCAGCCTGTGTCAGTGAAGTGTCTGTCTGTGTACAGTCAGTGTCAGTGAAATGTCTGTCTGTGTACAGTCAGTGGCTGCGAAGTGTCTGTGTACAGTCAGTGTCAGTGAAGTATCTGTCTGTGACAGTCAGTGTCAGTGAAATGTCTGTCTGTGTAGAGTCTGTGTCAGTGAAGTGTCTGTGTGCAGTCAGTGTCAGTGAAGTGTCTATCTGTGTACAGTCAGTGTCAGTGAAGTGTCTATGTGCAGTCTGTGTCAGTGAAGTGTCGGTCTGTGTACAGACTGTGTCAGTGAAGTGTCTGTCTGTGCAGTCTGTGTCAGTGAAGTGTCAGTCTGTGTACAGTCAGTGTCAGTGAAGTGTCTATGTGCAGTCTGTGTCAGTGAAGTGTCTGTTTGTGTACAGTCTGTGTCAGTGAAGTGTCTGTGCAGTCAGTGTCAGTGAAGTGTCTGTCTGTGCACAGTCAGTGTCAGTGAAGTGATTGTGTGCAGCCTGTGTCAGTGAAGTGTCTGTCTGTTTACAGTCTGTGTCAGTGAAGTGTCTGTCTGAGCAGTCTGTGTTAGTGAAGTGTCAGTCTGTGTACAGTCAGTGTCAGTGAAGTGTCTATTTGCAGTCTGTGTCAGTGAAGTGTATGTTTGTGTACAGTCTGTGTCAGTGAAGTGTCTGTCTGAGTCAGTGAAGTGTCTGTGTACAGTCAGTGTCAGTGAAGTTTCTGTGTACAGATAGTGTTAGTGAGGTTTCTGTCTGTGTACAATCAGTGTCAGTGAAGTGTCGGTGTGCGATCTGCGTCAGTGAACTGACTGTGTACAGTCAGTGTCAGTGAAGTGTCTGTCTGTGTACAGTCAGTGCCAGTGAAATGTCTGTCTGTGTACAGTCAGTGGCTGTGAAGTGTCTGTGTACAGTCAGTGTCAGTGAAGTGTCTGTCTGTGTACAGTCAGTGTCTGTGAAGTGTCTGTGTGCAGCCTGTGTCAGTGAAGTGTCAGTTTGTGTACAGTCAGTTTCAGTGAAATGTCTGTCTGTGTACAGTCAGTGTCAGTGAAGTGTCTGTGTACAGTCATTGTCAGTGAAGTGTCTGTCTGTGACAGTCAGTGTGAGTGAAATGTCTGTCTGTGTAGAGTCTGTGTCAGTGAAGTGTCTGTGTGCAGTCAGTGTCAGTGAAGTGTCTATCTGTGTACAGTCAGTGTCAGTGAAGTGTCTATGTGCAGTCTGTGTCAGTGAAGTGTCGGTCTGTGTACAGTCTGTGTCAGTGAAGTGTCTGTCTGTGCAGTCAGTGTCAGTGAAGTGTCAGTCTGTGTACAGTCAGTGTCAGTGAAGTGTCTATGTGCAGTCTGTGTCAGTGAAGTGTCTGTTTGTGTACAGTCTGTGTCAGTGAAGTGCCTGTGCAGTCAGTGTCAGTGAAGTGTCTGTGTGCAGCCTGTGTCAGTGATGTGTCAGTCTGTGTGCAGTCAGTGTCATTGAAGTGTCTGTGTGCAGTCTGTGTCAGTGAAGTGTCTGTCGGAGTCAGTGAAGTGTCTGTGTACAGTCAGTGTCATTGAAGTTTCTGTGTACAGATAGTGTCAGTGAGGTTTCTGTCTGTGTACAGTCAGTGTCAGTGAAGTGTCTGTGTGCGATCTGCGTCAGTGAACTGTCTGTGTACAGTCAGTGTCAGTGAAGTGTCTGTCTGTGTACAGTCAGTGTCAGTGAAGTGTCTGTGTGCAGCCTGTGTCAGTGAAGTGTCTGTCTGTGTACAGTAAGTGTCAGTGAAATGTCTGTCTGTGTACAGTCAGTGTCAGTGAAGTGTCTGTGTACAGTCAGTGTCAGTGAAGTGTCTGTGTGCAGCCTGTGTCAGTGAAGTGTCTGTTTGTGTACAGTCAGTGTCAGTGAAATGTCTGTCTGTGCAGTCAGTGTCAGTGACGTGTCAGTCTGTGTACAGTCAGTGTCAGTGAAGGGTCTGTGTGCAGCCTGTGTCAGTGAAGTGTCTGTCTGTGTACAGTCAGTGTCAGTGAAATGTCTGTCTGTGTACAGTCAGTGTCAGTGAAGTGTCTGTGCACAGTCTGTCCGTGAGGTTTCTGTGTACAGTTAGTGTCAGTGAAGTGCCTGTGTGTGGTCAGTGTCAGCGAAGTGTCTGTCTTTGCACAGTCTGTGTCAGTGAAGTGTCTGTCTGTGTACAGTCTCTGTCAGTGAAGTGTCTGTCTGTGTGCAGTCAATGTTAGTGAAGTGTCTGTCTGTGTGCAGTCTGTGTCCATCTGTGTCAGTCAATGTGTACAGTCAGTGTCAGTGAAGTGTCTGTGCATAGTCTGTCAGTGAAGTGTCTGTCTGTGTACAGTTAGTGTCAGTGAAGTGTCTGTGGGCGGTTAGTGTCAGTGAAGTCTCTGTGTGTAGTCTGTGTCAGTGAAGTGTCTGTCTGTGCAGTCAGTGTCAGTGAAGTTTCTGTGTGCAGTCAGTGTCAGTGAAGTGTCTGTCTGAGTCAGTGAAGTGTCTGTGTACAGTCAGTGTCAGTGAAGTTTCTGTGTACAGATAGTGTCAGTGAGGTTTCTGTCTGTGTACAATCAGTGTCAGTGAAGTGTCGGTGTGCGATCTGCGTCAGTGAACTGACTGTGTACAGTCAGTGTCAGTGAAGTGTCTGTCTGTGTACAGTCAGTGCCAGTGAAATGTCTGTCTGTGTACAGTCAGTGGCTGTGAAGTGTCTGTGTACAGTCAGTGTCTGTGAAGTGTCTGTCTGTGTACAGTCAGTGCCTGTGAAGTGTCTGTGTGCAGCCTGTGTCAGTGAAGTGTCAGTTTGTGTACAGTCAGTTTCAGTGAAATGTCTGTCTGTATACAGTCAGTGTCAGTGAAGTGTCTGTGTACAGTCATTGTCAGTGAAGTGTCTGTCTGTGACAGTCAGTGTCAGTGAAATGTCTGTCTGTGTAGAGTCTGTGTCAGTGAAGTGTCTGTGTGCAGTCAGTGTCAGTGAAGTGTCTATCTGTGTACAGTCAGTGTCAGTGAAGTGTCTATGTGCAATCTGTGTCAGTGAAGTGTCGGTCTGTATACAGTCTGTGTCAGTGAAGTGTCTGTCTGTGCAGTCAGTGTCAGTGAAGTGTCAGTCTGTGTACAGTCAGTGTCAGTGAAGTGTCTATGTGCAGTCTGTGTCAGTGAAGTGTCTGTTTGTGTACAGTCTGTGTCAGTGAAGTGTCTGTGCAGTCAGTGTCAGTGAAGTGTCTGTCTGTGCACAGTCCGTGTCAGTGAAGTGTCTGTGTGCAGCGGGTGTCAGTGAAGTGTCTGTCTGTTTACAGTCTGTGTCAGTGAAGTGTCTGTCTGAGCAGTCTGTGTTAGTGAAGTGTCAGTCTGTGTACAGTCAGTGTCAGTGAAGTGTCTATTTGCAGTCTGTGTCAGTGAAGTGTATGTTTGTGTACAGTCTGTGTCAGTGAATAGTCTGTGCAGTCATTGTCAGTGAAGTGTCTGTCTGAGCACAGTCAGTGTCAGTGAAGTGTCTGTGTGCAGCCTGTGTCAGTGAAGTGTCTGTCTGTGTACAGTCAGTGTCAGTGAAATGTCTGTCTGTGTACAGTCAGTGGCTGCGAAGTGTCTGTGTACAGTCAGTGTCAGTGAAGTGTCTGTCTGTGACAGTCAGTGTCAGTGAAATGTCTGTCTGTGTAGAGTCTGTGTCAGTGAAGTGTCTGTGTGCAGTCAGTGTCAGTGAAGTGTCTATCTGTGTACAGTCAGTGTCAGTGAAGTGTCTATGTGCAGTCTGTGTCAGTGAAGTGTCGGTCTGTGTACAGTCTGTGTCAGTGAAGTGTCTGTCTGTGCAGTCTGTGTCAGTGAAGTGTCAGTCTGTGTACAGTCAGTGTCAGTGAAGTGTCTATGTGCAGTCTGTGTCAGTGAAGTGTCTGTTTGTGTACAGTCTGTGTCAGTGAAGTGTCTGTGCAGTCAGTGTCAGTGAAGTGTCTGTCTGTGCACAGTCAGTGTCAGTGAAGTGATTGTGTGCAGCCTGTGTCAGTGAAGTGTCTGTCTGTTTACAGTCTGTGTCAGTGAAGTGTCTGTCTGAGCAGTCTGTGTTAGTGAAGTGTCAGTCTGTGTACAGTCAGTGTCAGTGAAGTGTCTATTTGCAGTCTGTGTCAGTGAAGTGCATGTTTGTGTACAGTCTGTGTCAGTGAAGTGTCTGTCTGAGTCAGTGAAGTGTCTGTGTACAGTCAGTGTCAGTGAAGTTTCTGTGTACAGATAGTGTTAGTGAGGTTTCTGTCTGTGTACAATCAGTGTCAGTGAAGTGTCGGTGTGCGATCTGGGTCAGTGAACTGACTGTGTACAGTCAGTGTCAGTGAAGTGTCTGTCTGTGTACAGTCAGTGCCAGTGAAATGTCTGTCTGTGTACAGTCAGTGGCTGTGAAGTGTCTGTGTACAGTCAGTGTCAGTGAAGTGTCTGTCTGTGTACAGTCAGTGTCTGTGAAGTGTCTGTGTGCAGCCTGTGTCAGTGAAGTGTCAGTTTGTGTACAGTCAGTTTCAGTGAAATGTCTGTCTGTGTACAGTCAGTGTCAGTGAAGTGTCTGTGTACAGTCATTGTCAGTGAAGTGTCTGTCTGTGACAGTCAGTGTGAGTGAAATGTCTGTCTGTGTAGAGTCTGTGTCAGTGAAGTGTCTGTGTGCAGTCAGTGTCAGTGAAGTGTCTATCTGTGTACAGTCAGTGTCAGTGAAGTGTCTATGTGCAGTCTGTGTCAGTGAAGTGTCGGTCTGTGTACAGTCTGTGTCAGTGAAGTGTCTGTCTGTGCAGTCAGTGTCAGTGAAGTGTCAGTCTGTGTAGAGTCAGTGCCAGTGAAGTGTCTATGTGCAGTCTGTGTCAGTGAAGTGTCTGTTTGTGTACAGTCTGTGTCAGTGAAGTGTCTGTGCAGTCAGTGTCAGTGAAGTGTCTGTGTGCAGCCTGTGTCAGTGATGTGTCAGTCTGTGTGCAGTCAGTGTCATTGAAGTGTCTGTGTGCAGTCTGTGTCAGTGAAGTGTCCGTCGGAGTCAGTGAAGTGTCTGTGTACAGTCAGTGTCATTGAAGTTTCTGTGTACAGATAGTGTCAGTGAGGTTTCTGTCTGTGTACAATCAGTGTCAGTGAAGTGTCTGTGTGCGATCTGCGTCAGTGAACTGTCTGTGTACAGTCAGTGTCAGTGAAGTGTCTGTCTGTGTACAGTCAGTGTCAGTGAAGTGTCTGTGTGCAGCCTGTGTCAGTGAAGTGTCTGTCTGTGTACAGTAAGTGTCAGTGAAATGTCTGTGTACAGTCAGTGTCAGTGAAGTGTCTGTGCACAGTCAGTGTCAGTGAAGTGTCTGTGCACAGTCTGTCCGTGAGGTTTCTGTGTACAGTTAGTGTCAGTGAAGTGCCTGTGTGCGGTCAGTGTCAGTGAAGTGTCTGTCTTTGCACAGTCTGTGTCAGTGAAGTGTCTGACTGTGTACAGTCTCTGTCAGTGAAGTGTCTGTCTGTGTGCAGTCAATGTTAGTGAAGTGTCTGTCTGTGTGCAGTCTGTGTCCATCTGTGTCAGTCAATGTGTACAGTCAGTGTCAGTGAAGTGTCTGTGCATAGTCTGTCAGTGAAGTGTCTGTCTGTGTACAGTTAGTGTCAGTGAAGTGTCTGTGGGCGGTTAGTGTCAGTGAAGTCTCTGTGTGTAGTCTGTGTCAGTGAAGTGTCTGTCTGTGCAGTCAGTGTCAGTGAAGTTTCTGTGTGCAGTCAGTGTCAGTGAAGTGTCTGTCTGAGTCAGTGAAGTGTCTGTGTACAGTCAGTGTCAGTGAAGTTTCTGTGTACAGATAGTGTCAGTGAGGTTTCTGTCTGTGTACAATCAGTGTCAGTGAAGTGTCGGTGTGCGATCTGCGTCAGTGAACTGACTGTGTACAGTCAGTGTCAGTGAAGTGTCTGTCTGTGTACAGTCAGTGCCAGTGAAATGTCTGTCTGTGTACAGTCAGTGGCTGTGAAGTGTCTGTGTACAGTCAGTGTCAGTGAAGTGTCTGTCTGTGTACAGTCAGTGCCTGTGAAGTGTCTGTGTGCAGCCTGTGTCAGTGAAGTGTCAGTTTGTGTACAGTCAGTTTCAGTGAAATGTCTGTCTGTGTACAGTCAGTGTCAGTGAAGTGTCTGTGTACAGTCATTGTCAGTGAAGTGTCTGTCTGTGACAGTCAGTGTCAGTGAAATGTCTGTCTGTGTAGAGTCTGTGTCAGTGAAGTGTCTGTGTGCAGTCAGTGTCAGTGAAGTGTCTATCTGTGTACAGTCAGTGTCAGTGAAGTGTCTATGTGCAGTCTGTGTCAGTGAAGTGTCGGTCTGTGTACAGTCTGTGTCAGTGAAGTGTCTGTCTGTGCAGTCAGTGTCAGTGAAGTGTCAGTCTGTGTACAGTCAGTGTCAGTGAAGTGTCTATGTGCAGTCTGTGTCAGTGAAGTGTCTGTTTGTGTACAGTCTGTGTCAGTGAAGTGTCTGTGCAGTCAGTGTCAGTGAAGTGTCTGTCTGTGCACAGTCCGTGTCAGTGAAGTGTCTGTGTGCAGCGGGTGTCAGTGAAGTGTCTGTCTGTTTACAGTCTGTGTCAGTGAAGTGTCTGTCTGAGCAGTCTGTGTTAGTGAAGTGTCAGTCTGTGTACAGTCAGTGTCAGTGAAGTGTCTATTTGCAGTCTGTGTCAGTGAAGTGTATGTTTGTGTACAGTCTGTGTCAGTGAATTGTCTGTGCAGTCAGTGTCAGTGAAGTGTCTGTCTGAGCACAGTCAGTGTCAGTGAAGTGTCTGTGTGCAGCCTGTGTCAGTGAAGTGTCTGTCTGTGTACAGTCAGTGTCAGTGAAATGTCTGTCTGTGTACAGTCAGTGGCTGCGAAGTGTCTGTGTACAGTCAGTGTCAGTGAAGTATCTGTCTGTGACAGTCAGTGTCAGTGAAATGTCTGTCTGTGTAGAGTCTGTGTCAGTGAGGTGTCTGTGTGCAGTCAGTGTCAGTGAAGTGTCTATCTGTGTACAGTCAGTGTCAGTGAAGTGTCTATGTGCAGTCTGTGTCAGTGAAGTGTCGGTCTGTGTACAGACTGTGTCAGTGAAGTGTCTGTCTGTGCAGTCTGTGTCAGTGAAGTGTCAGTCTGTGTACAGTCAGTGTCAGTGAAGTGTCTATGTGCAGTCTGTGTCAGTGAAGTGTCTGTTTGTGTACAGTCTGTGTCAGTGAAGTGTCTGTGCAGTCAGTGTCAGTGAAGTGTCTGTCTGTGCACAGTCAGTGTCAGTGAAGTGATTGTGTGCAGCCTGTGTCAGTGAAGTGTCTGTCTGTTTACAGTCTGTGTCAGTGAAGTGTCTGTCTGAGCAGTCTGTGTTAGTGAAGTGTCAGTCTGTGTACAGTCAGTGTCAGTGAAGTGTCTATTTGCAGTCTGTGTCAGTGAAGTGTATGTTTGTGTACAGTCTGTGTCAGTGAAGTGTCTGTCTGAGTCAGTGAAGTGTCTGTGTACAGTCAGTGTCAGTGAAGTTTCTGTGTACAGATAGTGTTAGTGAGGTTTCTGTCTGTGTACAATCAGTGTCAGTGAAGTGTCGGTGTGCGATCTGCGTCAGTGAACTGACTGTGTACAGTCAGTGTCAGTGAAGTGTCTGTCTGTGTACAGTCAGTGCCAGTGAAATGTCTGTCTGTGTACAGTCAGTGGCTGTGAAGTGTCTGTGTACAGTCAGTGTCAGTGAAGTGTCTGTCTGTGTACAGTCAGTGTCTGTGAAGTGTCTGTGTGCAGCCTTTGTCAGTGAAGTGTCAGTTTGTGTACAGTCAGTTTCAGTGAAATGTCTGTCTGTGTACAGTCAGTGTCAGTGAAGTGTCTGTGTACAGTCATTGTCAGTGAAGTGTCTGTCTGTGACAGTCAGTGTGAGTGAAATGTCTGTCTGTGTAGAGTCTGTGTCAGTGAAGTGTCTGTGTGCAGTCAGTGTCAGTGAAGTGTCTATCTGTGTACAGTCAGTGTCAGTGAAGTGTCTATGTGCAGTCTGTGTCAGTGAAGTGTCGGTCTGTGTACAGTCTGTGTCAGTGAAGTGTCTGTCTGTGCAGTCAGTGTCAGTGAAGTGTCAGTCTGTGTACAGTCAGTGTCAGTGAAGTGTCTATGTGCAGTCTGTGTCAGTGAAGTGTCTGTTTGTGTACAGTCTGTGTCAGTGAAGTGTCTGTGCAGTCAGTGTCAGTGAAGTGTCTGTGTGCAGCCTGTGTCAGTGATGTGTCAGTCTGTGTGCAGTCAGTGTCATTGAAGTGTCTGTGTGCAGTCTGTGTCAGTGAAGTGTCTGTCGGAGTCAGTGAAGTGTCTGTGTACAGTCAGTGTCATTGAAGTTTCTGTGTACAGATAGTGTCAGTGAGGTTTCTGTCTGTGTACAATCAGTGTCAGTGAAGTGTCTGTGTGCGATCTGCGTCAGTGAACTGTCTGTGTACAGTCAGTGTCAGTGAAGTGTCTGTCTGTGTACAGTCAGTGTCAGTGAAGTGTCTGTGTGCAGCCTGTGTCAGTGAAGTGTCTGTCTGTGTACAGTAAGTGTCAGTGAAATGTCTGTCTGTGTACAGTCAGTGTCAGTGAAGTGTCTGTGTACAGTCAGTGTCAGTGAAGTGTCTGTGTGCAGCCTGTGTCAGTGAAGTGTCTGTTTGTGTACAGTCAGTGTCAGTGAAATGTCTGTCTGTGCAGTCAGTGTCAGTGACGTGTCAGTCTGTGTACAGTCAGTGTCAGTGAAGGGTCTGTGTGCAGCCTGTGTCAGTGAAGTGTCTGTCTGTGTACAGTCAGTGTCAGTGAAATGTCTGTCTGTGTACAGTCAGTGTCAGTGAAGTGTCTGTGCACAGTCAGTGTCAGTGAAGTGTCTGTGCACAGTCTGTCCGTGAAGTTTCTGTGTACAGTTAGTGTCAGTGAAGTGTCTGTGTGCAGCCTGTGTCAGTGAAGTGTCTGTTTGTGTACAGTCAGTGTCAGTGAAATGTCTGTCTGTGCAGTCAGTGTCAGTGACGTGTCAGTCTGTGTACAGTCAGTGTCAGTGAAGTGTCTATGTGCAGTCTGTGTCAGTGAAGTGTCTGTCTGTGTACAGTCTGTGTCAGTGAAGTGTCTGTGTGTAGTCAGTGTCAGTGAAGTGTCTGTCTGTGTACAGTCAGTGTCAGTGAAGTGTCTATGTGCAGTCTGTTCCAGTGAAGTGTCTGTCTGTGTACAGTCTGTGTCAGTGAAGTGTCTGTCTGTGCAGTCAGTGTCAGTGACGTGTCAGTCTGTGTACAGTCAGTGTCAGTGAAGTGTCTATGTGCAGTCTGTGTCAGTGAAGTGTCTGTCTGTGTACAGTCAGTGTCAGTGAACTGTCTGTGTGCAGCCGGTGTCAGTGAAGTGTCTGTGTGTGTGCAGTCAGTGCCAGTGAAATGTCTGTCTGTGTATAGTCAGTGTCTGTGAAGTGTCTGTGTACAGTCAGTGTCAGTGAAGTGTCTGTCTGTGACAGTCAGTGTCAGTGAAATGTCTGTCTGTGTACAGTCAGTGTCAGTGAAGTGTCTGTCTGTGTACAGTCAGTGTCAGTGAAGTGTCTATGTGCAGTCTGTGTCAGTGAAGTGTCTGTCTGTGTACAGTCTGTGTCAGTGAAGTGTCTGTCTGTGCAGTCAGTCTCAGTGAAGTGTCTTTCTGTGTACAATCAGTGTCAGTGAAGGGTCTGTGTGCAGCCTGTGTCAGTGAAGTGTCTGTCTGTGTACAGTCAGTGTCAGTGAAATGTCTGTCTGTGTACAGTCAGTGTCAGTGAAGTGTCTGTGCACAGTCAGTGTCAGTGAAGTGTCTGTGCACAGTCTGTCCGTGAAGTTTCTGTGTACAGTTAGTGTCAGTGAAGTGTCTGTGTGCCGCTTGTGTCAGTGAAGTGTCTGTTTGTGTACAGTCAGTGTCAGTGAAATGTCTGTCTGTGCAGTCAGTGTCAGTGACGTGTCAGTCTGTGTACAGTCAGTGTCAGTGAAGTGTCTATGTGCAGTCTGTGTCAGTGAAGTGTCTGTCAGTGTACAGTCTGTGTCAGTGAAGTGTCTGTCTATGCAGTCAGTGTCATTGAAGTGTCTGTCTGTGTACAGTCAGTGTCAGTGAACTGTCTGTGTGCAGCCGGTGTCAGTGAAGTGTCTGTGTGTGTGCAGTCAGTGCCAGTGAAATGTCTGTCTGTGTATAGTCAGTGTCTGTGAAGTGTCTGTGTACAGTCAGTGTCAGTGAAGTGTCTGTCTGTGACAGTCAGTGTCAGTGAAATGTCTGTCTGTGTACAGTCAGTGTCAGTGAAGTGTCTGTCTGTGTACAGTCAGTGTCAGTGAAGTGTCTATGTGCAGTCTGTGTCAGTGAAGTGTCTGTCTGTGTACAGTCTGTGTCAGTGAAGTGTCTGTCTGTGTACAGTCAGTGTCAGTGAAGTGTCTGTGCAAAGTCAGTGTCAGTGAAGTGTCTGTGCACAGTCTGTCCGTGAAGTTTCTGTGTACAGTTTGTGTCAGTGAAGTGTCTGTGTGCAGCCTGTGTCAGTGAAGTGTCTGTTTGTGTACAGTCAGTGTCAGTGAAATGTCTGTCTGTGCAGTCAGTGTCAGTGACGTGTCAGTCTGTGTACAGTCAGTGTCAGTGAAGTGTCTATGTGCAGTCTGTGTCAGTGAAGTGTCTGTCTGTGTACAGTCTGTGTCAGTGAAGTGTCTGTGTGTAGTCAGTGTCAGTGAAGTGTCTGTCTGTGTACAGACAGTGTCAGTGAAGTGTCTATGTGCAGTCTGTTCCAGTGAAGTGTCTGTCTGTGTACAGTCTGTGTCAGTGAAGTGTCTGTCTGTGCAGTCAGTGTCAGTGACGTGTCAGTCTGTGTACAGTCAGTGTCAGTGAAGTGTCTATGTGCTGTCAGTGTCATTGAAGTGTCTGTCTGTGTACAGTCAGTGTCAGTGAACTGTCTGTGTGCAGCCGGTGTCAGTGAAGTGTCTGTGTGTGTGCAGTCAGTGCCAGTGAAATGTCTGTCTGTGTATAGTCAGTGTCTGTGAAGTGTCTGTGTACAGTCAGTGTCAGTGAAGTGTCTGTCTGTGACAGTCAGTGTCAGTGAAATGTCTGTCTGTGTACAGTCAGTGTCAGTGAAGTGTCTGTCTGTGTACAGTCAGTGTCAGTGAAGTGTCTATGTGCAGTCTGTGTCAGTGAAGTGTCTGTCTGTGTACAGTCTGTGTCAGTGAAGTGTCTGTCTGTGCAGTCAGTCTCAGTGAAGTGTCTTTCTGTGTACAATCAGTGTCAGTGAAGGGTCTGTGTGCAGCCTGTGTCAGTGAAGTGTCTGTCTGTGTACAGTCAGTGTCAGTGAAATGTCTGTCTGTGTACAGTCAGTGTCAGTGAAGTGTCTGTGCACAGTCAGTGTCAGTGAAGTGTCTGTGCACAGTCTGTCCGTGAGGTTTCTGTGTACATTTAGTGTCAGTGAAGTGCCTGTGTGCGGTTAGTGTCAGTGAAGTGTCTGTCTTTGCACAGTCTGTGTCAGTGAAGTGTCTGTCTGTGTACAGTCTCTGTCAGTGAAGTGTCTGTCTGTGTGCAGTCAATGTTAGTGAAGTGTCTGTCTGTGTGCAGTCTGTGTCCATCTGTGTCAGTCAATGTGTACAGTCAGTGTCAGTGAAGTGTCTGTGCATAGTCTGTCAGTGAAGTGTCTGTCTGTGTACAGTTAGTGTCAGTGAAGTGTCTGTGGGCGGTTAGTGTCAGTGAAGTCTCTCTGTGTAGTCTGTGTCAGTGAAGTGTCTGTCTGTGCAGTCAGTGTCAGTGAAGTGTCTGTGCACAGTCAGTGTCAGTGAAGTGTCTGTGCACAGTCTGTCCGTGAGGTTTCTGTGTACAGTTAGTGTCAGTGAAGTGCCTGTGTGCGGTCAGTGTCAGTGAAGTGTCTGTCTTTGCACAGTCTGTGTCAGTGAAGTGTCTGTCTGTGTACAGTCTCTGTCAGTGAAGTGTCTGTCTGTGTGCAGTCAGTGTCAGTGAAGTGTCTGAGTCAGTGAAGTGTCTGTGTACAGTCAGTGTCAGTGAAGTTTCTGTGTACAGATAGTGTCAGTGAGGTTTCTGTCTGTGTACAATCAGTGTCAGTGAAGTGTCGGTGTGCGATCTGCGTCAGTGAACTGACTGTGTACAGTCAGTGTCAGTGAAGTGTCTGTCTGTGTACAGTCAGTGCCAGTGAAATGTCTGTCTGTGTACAGTCAGTGGCTGTGAAGTGTCTGTGTACAGTCAGTGTCAGTGAAGTGTCTGTCTGTGTACAGTCAGTGTCTGTGAAGTGTCTGTGTGCAGCCTGTGTCAGTGAAGTGTCAGTTTGTGTACAGTCAGTTTCAGTGAAATATCTGTCTGTGTACAGTCAGTGTCAGTGAAGTGTCTGTCTGTGACAGTCAGTGTCAGTGAAATGTCTGTCTGTGTAGAGTCTGTGTCAGTGAAGTGTCTGTGTGCAGTCAGTGTCAGTGAAGTGTCTATCTGTGTACAGTCAGTGTCAGTGAAGTGTCTATGTGCAGTCTGTGTCAGTGAAGTGTCGGTCTGTGTACAGTCTGTGTCAGTGAGTGTCTGTCTGTGCAGTCAGTGTCAGTGAAGTGTCAGTCTGTGTACAGTCAGTGTCAGTGAAGTGTCTATGTGCAGTCTGTGTCAGTGAAGTGTCTGTTTGTGTACAGTCTGTGTCAGTGAAGTGTCTGTGCAGTCAGTGTCAGTGAAGTGTCTGTCTGTGCACAGTCCGTGTCAGTGAAGTGTCTGTGTGCAGCGGGTGTCAGTGAAGTGTCTGTCTGTTTACAGTCTGTGTCAGTGAAGTGTCTGTCTGAGCAGTCTGTGTTAGTGAAGTGTCAGTCTGTGTACAGTCAGTGTCAGTGAAGTGTCTATTTGCAGTCTGTGTCAGTGAAGTGTATGTTTGTGTACAGTCTGTGTCAGTGAATTGTCTGTGCAGTCAGTGTCAGTGAAGTGTCTGTCTGAGCACAGTCAGTGTCAGTGAAGTGTCTGTGTGCAGCCTGTGTCAGTGAAGTGTCTGTCTGTGTACAGGCAGTGTCAGTGAAATGTCTGTCTGTGTACAGTCAGTGGCTGTGAAGTGTCTGTGTACAGTCAGTGTCAGTGAAGTGTCTGTCTGTGACAGTCAGTGTCAGTGAAATGTCTGTCTGTGTAGAGTCTGTGTCAGTGAAGTGTCTGTGTGCAGTCAGTGTCAGTGAAGTGTCTATCTGTGTACAGTCAGTGTCAGTGAAGTGTCTATGTGCAGTCTGTGTCAGTGAAGTGTCGGTCTGTGTACAGTCTGTGTCAGTGAAGTGTCTGTCTGTGCAGTCTGTGTCAGTGAAGTGTCAGTCTGTGTACAGTCAGTGTCAGTGAAGTGTCTATGTGCAGTCTGTGTCAGTGAAGTGTCTGTTTGTGTACAGTCTGTGTCAGTGAAGTGTCTGTGCAGTCAGTGTCAGTGAAGTGTCTGTCTGTGCACAGTCAGTGTCAGTGAAGTGATTGTGTGCAGCCTGTGTCAGTGAAATGTCTGTCTGTGTACAGTCGGTGTCAGTGAAGTGTCTGTGTGCAGCCTGTGTCAGTGAAGTGTCAGTCTGTGTACAATCAGTGTCAGTGAAATGTCTGTCTGTGTCCAGTCAGTGTCAGTGAAGTGTCTGTCTGTGTACAATCCGTGTCAGTGAAGTGTCTGTGTGCAGCCTGTGTCAGTGAAGTGTCTGTCTGTGTACAGTCAGTGTCAGTGAAATGTGTGTCTGTGTACAGTCAGTGTCAGTGAAGTGTCTGTGTACAGTCAGTGTCAATGAAGTGTCTGTCTGTGACAGTCAGTGTCAGTGAAATATCTGTCTGTGTACAGTCAGTGTCAGTGAAGTGTCTGTGTGCAGTCAATGTCAGTGAAGTGTCTGTCTGTGTACAGTCAGTGTCAGTGAATTGTCTATGTGCAGTCTGTGTCAGTGAAGTGTCTGTCTGTGTACAGTCGGTGCCAGTGAAGTGTCTGTCTGTGCAGTCAGTATCAGTGAAGTGTCAGTCTGTGTACAGTCAGTGTCAGAGAAGTGTCTATATGCAGTCTGTGTCAGTGAAGTGTCTGTTTGTGTACAGTCTGTGTCAGTGAAATGTCTGTCTGTGTACAGTCAGTGTCAGTGAAGTGTCTGTGTACAATCAGTGTCAGTGTAGTGTCTGTCTGTGACAGTCAGTGTCAGTGAAATATCTGTCTGTGTACAGTCGGTGTCAGTGAAGTGTCTGTGTACATTCAGTGTCAGTGAAGTGTCTATGTGCAGGCTGTGTCAGTGAAGTGTCTGTCTGTGTACAGTCTGTGTCAGTGAAGTGTCTGTCTGTGCAGTCAGTGTCAGTGAAGTGTCTGTCTGTGTACAGTCTGTGTCAGTGAAGTGTCTGTCTGTGTACAAACTGTGTCAATGAAGTGTCTGTCTGTGCAGTCAGTGTCAGTGAAGTGTCTGTCTGTGTACAGTCAGTGTCAGTGAGGTGTCTCTGTGCAGGCTGTGTCAGTGAAGTTTCTGTCTGTGTACAGTCAGTGTCAGTAAAACGTCTGTCTGTGTACAGTCAGTGTCAGTGAAGTGTCTGTGTACAGTCAGTGTCAGTGAAGTGTCTGTCTGTGTACAGTCAGTGTCAGTGATGTGTCTGTGTGCAGCCTGTGTCAGTGAAGTGTCTGTCTGTGTACAGTCAGTGTCAGTGAAATGTCTGTCTGTGTACAGTCAGTGTCAGTGAAGTGTCTGTGTACAGTCAGTGTCAGTGAAGTGTCTGTCTGTGACAGTCAGTGTCAGTGAAATGTCTGTCTGTGCACAGTCGGTGTCAGTGAAGTGTCTGTGTGCAGTCAGTGTCAGTGAAGTGTCTGTCTGTGTACAGTCAGTGTCAGTGAAGTGTCTATGTGCAGTCTGTGTCAGTGAAGTGTCTGTCTGTGTACAGTCTGTGTCAGTGAAGTGTCTGTCTGTGCAGTCAGTCTCAGTGAAGTGTCTTTCTGTGTACAATCAGTGTCAGTGAAGTGTCTGTGTGCAGCCTGTGTCAGTGAAGTGTCTGTCTGTGTACAGTCAGTGTCAGTGAAATGTCTGTCTGTGTACAGTCAGTGTCAGTGAAGTGTCTGTGTACTGTCAGTGTCAGTGAAGTGTCTGTGCACAGTCTGTCAGTGAAGTTTCTGTGTACAGTTAGTGTCAGTGAAGTGTCTGTCTGTGCAGTCAGTGTCAGTGAAGTGTCAGCCTGTGCAGTCAGTGTCAGTGAAGTGTCAGTCTGTGTACAGTCAGTGTCAGTGAAGTGTCTATGTGCAGTCTGTGTCAGTGAAGTGTCTGTTTGTGTACAGTCTGTGTCTGTGAAGTGTCTGTGCAGTCAGTGTCAGTGAAGTGTCTGTGTGCAGCCTGTGTCAGTGAAGTGTTTGTCTGTTTACAGTCTGTGTCAGTGAAGTGTCTGTCTGTGCAGTCTGTGTTAGTGAAGTGTCAGTCTGTGTACAGTCAGTGTCAGTGAAGTGTTTATTTGCAGTCTGTGTCAGTGAAGTGTATGTTTGTCTACAGTCTGTGTCAGTGAAGTGTCTGTGCTGTCAGTGTCAGTGAAGTGTCTGTCTGTGTACAATCAGTGTCAGTGAAGTGTCTGTGTGCGATCTGCGTCAGTGAACTGACTGTGTACAGTCAGTGTCAGTGAAGTGTCTGTCTGTGTACAGTCAGTGTCAGTGAAATGTCTGTGTACAGTCAGTGTCTGTGAAGTGTCTGTGTACAGTCAGTGTCAGTGAAGTGTCTGTCTGTGTACAGTCAGTGTCAATGAAGTGTCTGTGTGCAGCCTGTGTCAGTGAAGTGTCAGTTTGTGTACAGTCAGTTTCAGTGAAATGTCTGTCTGTGTACAGTCAGTGTCAGTGAAGTGTCTGTGTACAGTCATTGTCAGTGAAGTGTCTGTCTGTGACAGTCAGTGTCAGTGAAATGTCTGTCTGTGTAGAGTCTGTGTCAGTGAAGTGTCTGTGTGCAGTCAGTGTCAGTGAAGTGTCTATCTGTGTACAGTCAGTGTCAGTGAAGTGTCTATGTGCAGTCTGTGTCAGTGAAGTGTCGGTCTGTATACAGTCTGTGTCAGTGAAGTGTCTGTCTGTGCAGTCAGTGTCAGTGAAGTGTCAGTCTGTGTACAGTCAGTGTCAGTGAAGTGTCTATGTGCAGTCTGTGTCAGTGAAGTGTCTGTTTGTGTACAGTCTGTGTCAGTGAAGTGTCTGTGCAGTCAGTGTCAGTGAAGTGTCAGTCTGTGTACAGTCAGTGTCAGAGAAGTGTCTATATGCAGTCTGTGTCAGTGAAGTGTCTGTTTGTGTACAGTCTGTGTCAGTGAAATGTCTGTCTGTGTACAGTCAGTGTCAGTGAAGTGTCTGTGTACAATCAGTGTCAGTGTAGTGTCTGTCTGTGACAGTCAGTGTCAGTGAAATATCTGTCTGTGTACAGTCGGTATCAGTGAAGTGTCTGTGTGCAGTCAGTGTCAGTGAAGTGTCTGTCTGCGTACATTCAGTGTCAGTGAAGTGTCTATGTGCAGGCTGTGTCAGTGAAGTGTCTGTCTGTGTACAGTCTGTGTCAGTGAAGTGTCTGTCTGTGCAGTCAGTGTCAGTGAAGTGTCAGTCTGTGTACAGTCAGTGTCAGTGAAGTGTCTGTGACAGTCAGTGTCAGTGAAATGTCTGTCTGTGTACAGTCGGTGTCAGTGAAGTGTCTGCGTGCAGTCAGTGTCAGTGAAGTGTCTGTCTGTGTACAGTCAGTGTCAGTGAAGTGTCTATGTGCAGTCTGTGTCAGTGAAGTGTCTGTCTGTGTACAAACTGTGTCAATGAAGTGTCTGTCTGTGCAGTCAGTGTCAGTGAAGTGTCTGTCTGTGTACAGTCAGTGTCAGTGAGGTGTCTCTGTGCAGCCTGTGTCAGTGAAGTTTCTGTCTGTGTACAGTCAGTGTCAGTAAAACGTCTGTCTGTGTACAGTCAGTGTCAGTAAAGTGTCTGTGTACAGTCAGTGTCAGTGAAGTGTCTGTGTACAGTCAGTGTCAGTGATGTGTCTGTGTGCAGCCTGTGTCAGTGAAGTGTCTGTCTGTGTACAGTCAGTGTCAGTGAAATGTCTGTCTGTGTACAGTCAGTGTCAGTGAAGTGTCTGTGTACAGTCAGTGTCAGTGAAGTGTCTGTCTGTGACAGTCAGTGTCAGTGAAATGTCTGTCTGTGTACAGTCGGTGTCAGTGAAGTGTCTGTGTGCAGTCAGTGTCAGTGAAGTGTCTGTCTGTGTACAGTCAGTGTCAGTGAAGTGTCTATGTGCAGTCTGTGTCAGTGAAGTGTCTGTCTGTGTACAGTCTGTGTCAGTGAAGTGTCTGTCTGTGCAGTCAGTCTCAGTGAAGTGTCTTTCTGTGTACAATCAGTGTCAGTGAAGTGTCTGTGTGCAGCCTGTGTCAGTGAAGTGTCTGTCTGTGTACAGTCAGTGTCAGTGAAATGTCTGTCTGTGTACAGTCAGTGTCAGTGAAGTGTCTGTGTACTGTCAGTGTCAGTGAAGTGTCTGTGCACAGTCTGTCAGTGAAGTTTCTGTGTACAGTTAGTGTCAGTGAAGTGTCTGTCTGTGCAGTCAGTGTCAGTGAAGTGTCAGTCTGTGCAGTCAGTGTCAGTGAAGTGTCAGTCTGTGTACAGTCAGTGTCAGTGAAGTGTCTATGTGCAGTCTGTGTCAGTGAAGTGTCTGTTTGTGTACAGTCTGTGTCTGTGAAGTGTCTGTGCAGTCAGTGTCAGTGAAGTGTCTGTGTGCAGCCTGTGTCAGTGAAGTGTTTGTCTGTTTATAGTCTGTGTCAGTGAAGTGTCTGTCTGTGCAGTCTGTGTTAGTGAAGTGTCAGTCTGTGTACAGTCAGTGTCAGTGAAGTGTTTATTTGCAGTCTGTGTCAGTGAAGTGTATGTTTGTCTACAGTCTGTGTCAGTGAAGTGTCTGTGCTGTCAGTGTCAGTGAAGTGTCTGTCTGTGTACAATCAGTGTCAGTGAAGTGTCTGTGTGCGATCTGCGTCAGTGAACTGACTGTGTACAGTCAGTGTCAGTGAAGTGTCTGTCTGTGTACAGTCAGTGTCAGTGAAATGTCTGTCTGTGTACAGTCAGTGTCTGTGAAGTGTCTGTGTACAGTCAGTGTCAGTGAAGTGTCTGTCTGTGTACAGTCAGTGTCAATGAAGTGTCTGTGTGCAGCCTGTGTCAGTGAAGTGTCAGTTTGTGTACAGTCAGTTTCAGTGAAATGTCTGTCTGTGTACAGTCAGTGTCAGTGAAGTGTCTGTGTACAGTCATTGTCAGTGAAGTGTCTGTCTGTGACAGTCAGTGTCAGTGAAATGTCTGTCTGTGTAGAGTCTGTGTCAGTGAAGTGTCTGTGTGCAGTCAGTGTCAGTGAAGTGTCTATCTGTGTACAGTCAGTGTCAGTGAAGTGTCTATGTGCAGTCTGTGTCAGTGAAGTGTCGGTCTGTATACAGTCTGTGTCAGTGAAGTGTCTGTCTGTGCAGTCAGTGTCAGTGAAGTGTCAGTCTGTGTACAGTCAGTGTCAGTGAAGTGTCTATGTGCAGTCTGTGTCAGTGAAGTGTCTGTTTGTGTACAGTCTGTGTCAGTGAAGTGTCTGTGCAGTCAGTGTCAGTGAAGTGTCTGTCTGTGCACAGTCAGTGTCAGTGAAGTGTCTGTGTGCAGCCTGTGTCATTGAAGTGTCTGTCTGTTTACAGTCTGTGTCAGTGAAGTGTCTGTCTGTGCAGTCTGTGTTAGTGAAGTGTCAGTCTGTGTACAGTCAGTGTCAGTGAAGTGTCTATTTGCAGTCTGTATCAGTGAAGTGTATGTTTGTGTACAGTCTGTGTCAGTGAAGTGTCTATGTGCAGTCTGTGTCAGTGAAGTGTCGGTCTGTGTACAGTCTGTTTCAGTGAAGTGTCTGTCTGTGCAGTCAGTGTCAGTGAAGTGTCAGTCTGTGTACAGTCAGTGTCAGTGAAGTGTCTATGTGCAGTCTGTGTCAGTGAAGTGTCTGTTTGTGTACAGTCTGTGTCAGTGAAGTGTCTGTGTGCAGTCAGTGTCAGTGACGTGTCAGTCTGTTACAGTCAGTGTCAGTGAAGTGTCTATGTGCAGTCTGTGTCAGTGAAGTGTCTGTCTGTGTACAGTCTGTGTCAGTGAAGTGTCTGTCTGTGCAGTCAGTGTCATTGAAGTGTCTGTCTGTGTACAGTCAGTGTCAGTGAACTGTCTGTGTGCAGCCTGCGTCAGTGAAGTGTCTGTGTGTGTGCAGTCAGTGTCAGTGAAATGTCTGTCTGTGTACGGTCAGTGTCTGTGAAGTGTCTGTGTACAGTCAGTGTCAGTGAAGTGTCTGTCTGAGTACAGTCAGTGTCAGTGAAGTGTCTGTGTGCAGCCTGTGTCAGTGAAGTGTCTGTCTGTGTACAGTCAGTGTCAGTGAAATGTCTGTCTGTGTACAGTCAGTGTCAGGGAAGTGTCTGTGTGCAGCCTGTGTCAGTGAAGTGTCTGTGTATAGTCAGTGTCAGTGAAGTGTCTATCTGTGTACAGTCAGTGTCAGTGAAGTGTCTATGTGCAGTCTGTGTCAGTGAAGTGTCGGTCTGTATACAGTCTGTGTCAGTGAAGTGTCTGTCTGTGCAGTCAGTGTCAGTGAAGTGTCAGTCTGTGTACAGTCAGTGTCAGTGAAGTATCTATGTGCAGTCTGTGTCAGTGAAGTGTCTGTTTGTGCACAGTCTGTGTCAGTGAAGTGTCTGTGCAGTCAGTGTCAGTGACGTGTCTGTCTGTGCACAGTCAGTGTCAGTGAAGTGTCTGTGTGCAGCCTGTGTCGGTGAAGTGTCTGTCTGTTTACAGTCTGTGTAAGTGAAGTGTCTGTCTGTGCAGTCTGTGTTAGTGAAGTCTCAGTCTGTGTACTGTCAGTGTCAGTGAAGTGTCTATTTGCAGTCTGTGGCAGTGAAGTGTATGTTTGTGTACAGTCTGTGTCAGTGAAGTGTCTATGTGCAGTCTGTGTCAATGAAGTGTCGGTCTGTGTACAGTCTGTGTCAGTGAAGTGTCTGTCTGTGCAGTCAGTGTCAGTGAAGTGTCAGTTTGTGTACAGTCAGTGTCAGTGAAGTGTCTATGTGCGGTCTGTGTCAGTGAAGTGTCTGTTTGTGTACAGTCTGTGTCAGTGAAGTGTCTGTGTGCAGTCAGTGTCAGTGACGTGTCAGTCTGTGTACAGTCAGTGTCAGTGAAGTGTCTATGTGCAGTCTGTGTCAGTGAAGTGTCTGTCTGTGTACAGTCTGTGTCAGTGAAGTGTCTGTCTGTGCAGTCAGTGTCATTGAAGTGTCTGTCTGTGTACAGTCAGTGTCAGTGAACTGTCTGTGTGCAGCCTGTGTCAGTGAAGTGTCTGTGTGTGTGCAGTCAGTGTCAGTGAAATGTCTGTCTGTGTACAGTCAGTGTCTGTGAAGTGTCTGTGTACAGTCAGTGTCAGTGAAGTGTCTGTCTGAGTACAGTCAGTGTCAGTGAAGTTTCTGTGTGCAGCCTGTGTCAGTGAAGTGTCTGCCTGTGTACAGTCAGTTTCAGTGAAATGTCTGTCTGTGTACAGTCAGTGTCAGGGAAGTGTCTGTGTACAGTCAGTGTCAGTGAAGTGTCTGTGTACAGTCAGTGTCAGTGAAGTGTCTGTCTGTGACAGTCAGTGTCAGTGAAATGTCTGTCTGTGTACAGTCGGTGTCAGTGAAGTGTCTGTGAGCAGTCAGTGTCAGTGAAGTGTCTTTCTGTGTACAATCAGTGTCTGTGAAGTGTCTGTGTACAGTCAGTGTCAGTGAAGTGTCTGTCTGAGTACAGTCAGTGTCAGTGAAGTGTCTGTGTACAGTCAGTGTCAGTGAAGTGTCTGTGCACAGTCTGTCAGTGAAGTTTCTGTGTACAGTTAGTGTCAGTGAAGTGCCTGTGTGCGGTCAGTGTCAGTGAAGTGTCTGTCTTTGCACAGTCTGTGTCAGTGAAGTGTCTGTCTGTGTACAGTCTCTGTCAGTGAAGTGTCTGTGTGCAGTCAGTGTTTGTGAAGTGTCTGTCTGTGTGCAGTCTGTGCCCATCTGTGTCAGTCAATGTGTACAGTCAGTGTCAGTGAAGTGTCTGTGCATAGTCTGTCAGTGAAGTGTCTGTCTGTGTACAGTTAGTGTCAGTGAAGTGTCTGTGGGCGGTTAGTGTCAGTGAAGTCTCTGTGTGTAGTCTGTGTCAGTGAAGTGTCTGTGTACTGTCTGTGTCAGTGAAGTGTCTGCCTGTGTGCAGTCTGTGTTAGTGAAATGTCTGTCTGTGTACAGTCTGTGTTAGTGAAGTGTCTGTCTGTGTACAGTTAGTGTCAGTGAAGTGTCTGTGGGCGGTTAGTGTCAGTGAAGTCTCTGTGTGTAGTCTGTGTCAGTGAAGTGTCTGTGTACGGTCTGTGTCAGTGAAGTGTCTGCCTGTTTGCAGTCTGTGTTAGTGAAATGTCTGTCTATGTGCAGTCTGTGTCAGTGAAGTGTCTGTCTGTGTACAGTCAGTGTCAGTGAAATGTCTGTCTGTGCAGTCAGTGTCATTGAACTGTCTGTCTGTGTACAGTCAGTGTCAGTGAACTGTCTGTGTGCAGCCTGTGTCAGTGAAGTGTCTGTGTGTGTGCAGTCAGTGTCAGTGAAATGTCTGTCTGTGTACGGTCAGTGTCTGTGAAGTGTCTGTGTACAGTCAGTGTCAGTGAAGTGTCTGTCTGAGTACAGTCAGTGTCAGTGAAGTGTCTGTGTGCAGCCTGTGTCAGTGAAGTGTCTGTCTGTGTACAGTCAGTGTCAGTGAAATGTCTGTCTGTGTACAGTCAGTGTCAGGGAAGTGTCTGTGTGCAGCCTGTGTCAGTGAAGTGTCTGTGTACAGTCAGTGTCAGTGAAGTGTCTATCTGTGTACATTCAGTGTCAGTGAAGTGTCTATGTGCAGTCTGTGTCAGTGAAGGGTCGGTCTGTATACAGTCTGTGTCAGTGAAGTGTCTGTCTGTGCAGTCAGTGTCAGTGAAGTGTCAGTCTGTGTACAGTCAGTGTCAGTGAAGTGTCTATGTGCAGTCTGTGTCAGTGAAGTGTCTGTTTGTGTACAGTCTGTGTCAGTGAAGTGTCTGTGCAGTCAGTGTCAGTGACGTGTCTGTCTGTGCACAGTCAGTGTCAGTGAAGTGTCTGTGTGCAGCCTGTGTCAGTGAAGTGTCTGTCTGTTTACAGTCTGTGTAAGTGAAGTGTCTGTCTGTGCATTCTGTGTTAGTGAAGTCTCAGTCTGTGTACTGTCAGTGTCAGTGACGTGTCTATTTGCAGTCTCTGTCAGTGAAGTGTATGTTTGTGTACAGTCTGTGTCAGTGAAGTGTCTATGTGCAGTCTGTGTCAATGAAGTGTCGGTCTGTGTACCGTCTGTGTCAGTGAAGTGTCTGTCTGTGCAGTCAGTGTCAGTGAAGTGTCAGTCTGTGTACAGTCAGTGTCAGTGAAGTGTCTATGTGCAGTCTCTGTCAGTGAAGTGTCTGTTTGTGTACAGTCTGTGTCAGTGAAGTGTCTGTGTGCAGTCAGTGTCAGTGACGTGTCAGTCTGTGTACAGTCAGTGTCAGTGAAGTGTCTATGTGCAGTCTGTGTCAGTGAAGTGTCTGTGTACAGTCTGTGTCAGTGAATTGTCTGTCTGTGCAGTCTGTGTTAGTGAAGTGTCAGTCTGTGTACAGTCAGTGTCAGTGAAGTGTTTATTTGCAGTCTGTGTCAGTGAAGTGTATGTTTGTCTACAGTCTGTGTCAGTGAAGTGTCTGTGCTGTCAGTGTCAGTGAAGTGTCTGTCTGTGTACAATCAGTGTCAGTGAAGTGTCTGTGTGCGATCTGCGTCAGTGAACTGACTGTGTACAGTCAGTGTCAGTGAAGTGTCTGTCTGTGTACAGTCAGTGTCAGTGAAATGTCTGTCTGTGTACAGTCAGTGTCTGTGAAGTGTCTGTGTACAGTCAGTGTCAGTGAAGTGTCTGTCTGTGTACAGTCAGTGTCAATGAAGTCTCTGTGTGCAGCCTGTGTCAGTGAAGTGTCAGTTTGTGTACAGTCAGTTTCAGTGAAATGTCTGTCTGTGTACAGTCAGTGTCAGTGAAGTGTCTGTGTACAGTCATTGTCAGTGAAGTGTCTGTCTGTGACAGTCAGTGTCAGTGAAATGTCTGTCTGTGTAGAGTCTGTGTCAGTGAAGTGTCTGTGTGCAGTCAGTGTCAGTGAAGTGTCTATCTGTGTACAGTCAGTGTCAGTGAAGTGTCTATGTGCAGTCTGTGTCAGTGAAGTGTCGGTCTGTATGCAGTCTGTGTCAGTGAAGTGTCTGTCTGTGCAGTCAGTGTCAGTGAAGTGTCAGTCTGTGTACAGTCAGTGTCAGTGAAGTGTCTATGTGCAGTCTGTGTCAGTGAAGTGTCTGTTTGTGTACAGTCTGTGTCAGTGAAGTGTCTGTGCAGTCAGTGTCAGTGACGTGTCTGTCTGTGCACAGTCAGTGTCAGTGAAGTGTCTGTGTGCAGCCTGTGTCAGTGAAGTGTCTGTCTGTTTACAGTCTGTGTAAGTGAAGTGTCTGTCTGTGCAGTCTGTGTTAGTGAAGTCTCAGTCTGTGTACTGTCAGTGTCAGTGAAGTGTCTATTTGCAGTCTGTGTCAGTGAAGTGTATGTTTGTGTACAGTCTGTGTCAGTGAAGTGTCTATGTGCAGTCTGTGTCAATGAAGTGTCGGTCTGTGTACAGTCTGTGTCAGTGAAGTGTCTGTCTGTGCAGTCAGTGTCAGTGAAGTGTCAGTCTGTGTACAGTCAGTGTCAGTGAAGTGTCTATGTGCAGTCTGTGTCAGTGAAGTGTCTGTTTGTGTACAGTCTGCGTCAGTGAAGTGTCTGTGTGCAGTCAGTGTCAGTGACGTGTCAGTCTGTGTACAGTCAGTGTCAGTGAAGTGTCTATGTGCAGTCTGTGTCAGTGAAGTGTCTGTCTGTGTACAGTCTGTGTCAGTGAAGTGTCTGTCTGTGCAGTCAGTGTCATTGAAGTGTCTGTCTGTGTACAGTCAGTGTCAGTGAACTGTCTGTGTGCAGCCTGTGTCAGTGAAGTGTCTGTGTGTGTGCAGTCAGTGTCAGTGAAATGTCTGTCTGTGTACAGTCAGTGTCTGTGAAGTGTCTGTGTACAGTCAGTGTCAGTGAAGTGTCTGTCTGAGTACAGTCAGTGTCAGTGAAGTTTCTGTGTGCAGCCTGTGTCAGTGAAGTGTCTGTCTGTGTACAGTCAGTGTCAGTGAAATGTCTGTCTGTGTACAGTCAGTGTCAGGGAAGTGTCTGTGTACAGTCAGTGTCAGTGAAGTGTCTGTGTACAGTCAGTGTCAGTGAAGTGTCTGTCTGTGACAGTCAGTGTCAGTGAAATGTCTGTCTGTGTACAGTCGGTGTCAGTGAAGTATCTATGTGCAGTCTGTGTCAGTGAAGTGTCTGTTTGTGTACAGTCTGTGTCAGTGAAGTGTCTGTGCAGTCAGTGTCAGTGACGTGTCTGTCTGTGCACAGTCAGTGTCAGTGAAGTGTCTGTGTGCAGCCTGTGTCAGTGAAGTGTCTGTCTGTTTACAGTCTGTGTAAGTGAAGTGTCTGTCTGTGCAGTCTGTGTTAGTGAAGTCTCAGTCTGTGTACTGTCAGTGTCAGTGAAGTGTCTATTTGCAGTCTGTGTCAGTGAAGTGTATGTTTGTGTACAGTCTGTGTCAGTGAAGTGTCTATGTGCAGTCTGTGTCAATGAAGTGTCGGTCTGTGTACAGTCTGTGTCAGTGAAGTGTCTGTCTGTGCAGTCAGTGTCAGTGAAGTGTCAGTCTGTGTACAGTCAGTGTCAGTGAAGTGTCTATGTGCAGTCTGTGTCAGTGAAGTGTCTGTTTGTGTACAGTCTGTGTCAGTGAAGTGTCTGTGTGCAGTCAGTGTCAGTGACGTGTCAGTCTGTGTACAGTCAGTGTCAGTGAAGTGTCTATGTGCAGTCTGTGTCAGTGAAGTGTCTGTCTGTGTACAGTCTGTGTCAGTGAAGTGTCTGTCTGTGCAGTCAGTGTCATTGAAGTGTCTGTCTGTGTACAGTCAGTGTCAGTGAATTGTCTGTGTGCAGCCTGTGTCAGTGAAGTGTCTGTGTGTGTGCAGTCAGTGTCAGTGAAATGTCTGTCTGTGTACAGTCAGTGTCTGTGAAGTGTCTGTGTACAGTCAGTGTCAGTGAAGTGTCTGTCTGAGTACAGTCAGTGTCAGTGAAGTTTCTGTGTGCAGCCTATGTCAGTGAAGTGTCTGTCTGTGTACAGTCAGTGTCAGTGAAATGTCTGTCTGTGTACAGTCAGTGTCAGTGAAGTGTCTGTGTACAGTCAGTGTCAGTGAAGTGTCTGTGTACAGTCAGTGTCAGTGAAGTGTCTGTCTGTGACAGTCAGTGTCAGTGAAATGTCTGTCTGTGTAGAGTCTGTGTCAGTGAAGTGTCTGTGAGCAGTCAGTGTCAGTGAAACTGTCTGTCTGTGTACAGTCAGTGTCAGTGAAGTATCTATGTGCAGTCTGTGTCAGTGAAGTGTCTGTCTGTGTACAGTCTGTGTCAGTGAAGTGTCTGTCTGTGCAGTCAGTCTCAGTGAAGTGTCTTTCTGTGTACAATCAGTGTCAGTGAAGTGTCTGTGTGCAGCCTGTGTCAGTGAAGTGTCTGTCTGTGTACAGTCAGTGTTAGTGAAATGTCTGTCTGTGTACAGTCAGTGTCAGTGAAGTGTCTGTGTACAGTCAGTGTCAGTGAAGTGTCTGTGCACAGTCTGTCAGTGAAGTTTCTGTGTACAGTTAGTGTCAGTGAAGTGCCTGTGTGCGGTCAGTGTCAGTGAAGTGTCTGTCTTTGCACAGTCTGTGCCAGTGAAGTGTCTGTCTGTGTACAGTCTCTGTCAGTGAAGTGTCTGTGTGCAGTCAGTGTTTGTGAAGTGTCTGTCTGTGTGCAGTCTGTGCCCATCTGTGTCAGTCAATGTGTACAGTCAGTGTCAGTGAAGTGTCTGTGCATAGTCTGTCAGTGAAGTGTCTGTCTGTGTACAGTTAGTGTCAGTGAAGTGTCTGTGGGCGGTTAGTGTCAGTGAAGTCTCTGTGTGTAGTCTGTGTCAGTGAAGTGTCTGTGTACGGTCTGTGTCAGTGAAGTGTCTGCCTGTGTGCAGTCTGTGTTAGTGAAATGTCTGTCTGTGTACAGTCTGTGTTAGTGAAGTGTCTGTCTGTGTACAGTTAGTGTCAGTGAAGTGTCTGTGGGCGGTTAGTGTCAGTGAAGTCTCTGTGTGTAGTCTGTGTCAGTGAAGTGTCTGTGTACGGTCTGTGTCAGTGAAGTGTCTGCCTGTGTGCAGTCTGTGTTAGTGAAATGTCTGTCTATGTGCAGTCTGTGTCAGTGAAGTGTCTGTCAGTGTACAGTCAGTGTCAGTGAAATGTCTGTCTGTGCAGTCAGTGTCATTGAAGTGTCTGTCTGTGTACAGTCAGTGTCAGTGAACTGTCTGTGTGCAGCCTGTGTCAGTGAAGTGTCTGTGTGTGTGCAGTCAGTGTCAGTGAAATGTCTGTCTGTGTACGGTCAGTGTCTGTGAAGTGTCTGTGTACAGTCAGTGTCAGTGAAGTGTCTGTCTGAGTACAGTCAGTGTCAGTGAAGTGTCTGTGTGCAGCCTGTGTCAGTGAAGTGTCTGTCTGTGTACAGTCAGTGTCAGTGAAATGTCTGTCTGTGTACAGTCAGTGTCAGGGAAGTGTCTGTGTGCAGCCTGTGTCAGTGAAGTGTCTGTGTACAGTCAGTGTCAGTGAAGTGTCTATCTGTGTACAGTCAGTGTCAGTGAAGTGTCTATGTGCAGTCTGTGTCAGTGAAGTGTCGGTCTGTATACAGTCTCTGTCAGTGAAGTGTTTGTCTGTGCAGTCAGTGTCAGTGAAGTGTCAGTCTGTGTACAGTCAGTGTCAGTGAAGTGTCTATGTGCAGTTTGTGTCAGTGAAGTGTCTGTTTGTGTACAGTCTGTGTCAGTGAAGTGTCTGTGCAGTCAGTGTCAGTGACGTGTCTGTCTGTGCACAGTCAGTGTCAGTGAAGTGTCTGTGTGCAGCCTGTGTCAGTGAAGTGTCTGTCTGTTTACAGTCTGTGTAAGTGAAGTGTCTGTCTGTGCATTCTGTGTTAGTGAAGTCTCAGTCTGTGTACTGTCAGTGTCAGTGACGTGTCTATTTGCAGTCTGTGTCAGTGAAGTGTATGTTTGTGTACAGTCTGTGTCAGTGAAGTGTCTATGTGCAGTCTGTGTCAATGAAGTGTCGGTCTGTGTACAGTCTGTGTCAGTGAAGTGTCTGTCTCTGCAGTCAGTGTCAGTGAAGTGTCAGTCTGTGTACAGTCAGTGTCAGTGAAGTGTCTGTGCAGTCTGTGTCAGTGAAGTGTCTGTTTGTGTACAGTCTGTGTCAGTGAAGTGTCTGTGTGCAGTCAGTGTCAGTGACGTGTCAGTCTGTGTACAGTCAGTGTCAGTGAAGTGTCTATGTGCAGTCTGTGTCAGTGAAGTGTCTGTGTACAGTCTGTGTCAGTGAAGTGTCTGTCTGTGCAGTCAGTGTCATTGAAGTGTCTGTCTGTGTACAGTCAGTGTCAGTGAACTGTCTGTGTGCAGCCTGTGTCAGTGAAGTGTCTGTGTGTGTGCAGTCAGTGTCAGTGAAATGTCTGTCTGTGTACAGTCAGTGTCTGTGAAGTGTCTGTGTACAGTCAGTGTCAGTGAAGTGTCTGTCTGAGTACAGTCAGTGTCAGTGAAGTTTCTGTGTGCAGCCTGTGTCAGTGAAGTGTCTGTCTGTATACAGTCAGTGTCAGTGAAGTGTCTGTGTGCAGCCTGTGTCAGTGAAGTGTCAGTCTGTGTACAGTCAGTGTCAGTGAAGTGTCTGTGTACAGTCATTGTCAGTGAGGTGTCTGTCTGTGACAGTCAGTGTCAGTGAAATGTCTGTCTGTGTAGAGTCTGTGTCAGTGAAGTGTCTGTGTGCAGTCAGTGTCAGTGAAGTGTCTATCTGTGTACAGTCAGTGTCAGTGAAGTGTCTATGTGCAGTCTGTGTCAGTGAAGTGTCGGTCTGTGTACAGTCTGTGTCAGTGAAGTGTCTGTCTGTGCAGTCAGTGTCAGTGAAGTATCAGTCTGTGTACAGTCAGTGTCAGTGAAGTGTCTATGTGCAGTCTGTGTCAGTGAAGTGTCTGTTTGTGTACAGTCTGTGTCAGTGAAGTGTCTTTGCAGTCAGTGTCAGTGAAGTGTCTGTCTGTGCACAGTCAGTGTCAGTGAAGTGTTTGTCTGTGCAGTCTGTGTTAGTGAAGTGTCAGTCTGTGTACAGTCAGTGTCAGTGAAGTGTATATTTGCAGTCTGTGTCAGTGAAGTGTATGTTTGTGTATAGTCTGTGTCAGTGAAGTGTCTGTGCATTCAGTGTCAGTGAAGTGTCTGTCTGTGCACAGTCTTTGTCAGTGAAGTGTCTGTGTCCAGTCAGTGTCAGTGAAGTGTCTGTCTGTGTACAATCAGTGTCAGTGAAGTGTCTGTGTGCAGCCTGTGTCAGTAAAGTGTCTGTCTGTGTACAGTCTGTGTCAGTAAAGTGTCTGTGCAGTCAGTGTCAGTGAAGTGTCTGTCTGTACACAGTCAGTGTCAGTGAAGTGTCTGTGTGCAGCCTGTGTCAGTGAAGTGTCAGTCTGTGTGCAGTCAGTGTCAGTGAAGTGTCTGTCTGTGTGCAGTCAGTGTCAGTGAACTGTCTGTGTGCAGTCTGTGTCAGTGAAGTGTCTGTCTGAGTCAGCGAAGTGTCTGTGTACAGTCAGTGTCATTGAAGTTTCTGTGTACAGATAGTGTCAGTGAAGTGTCTGTCTGTGTACAGTCAGTGTCAGTGAAATGTCTGTCTGTGTACAGTCAGTGTCACTGAAGTGTCTGTGTGCAGTCAGTGTCAGTGAAATATCTGTCTGTGTACAGTCAGTGTCAGTGAAGTGTCTGTGTACAGTCATTGTCAGTGAAGTGTCTGTCTGTGACAGTCAGTGTCAGTGAAATGTCTGTCTGTGTACAGTCGGTGTCAGTGAATTGTCTGTGTGCAGTCAGTGTCAGTGAAGTGTCTGTCTGTGTACAGTCACTGTCAGTGAAGTGTCTATGTGCAGTCTGTGTCAGTGAAGTGTCTGTCTGTGTACAGTCTGTGTCAGTGAAGTGTCTGTCTGTGCAGTCAGTGTCAGTGACGTGTCAGTCTGTGTACAGTCAGTGTCACTGAAGTGTCTATGTGCAGTTTGTGTCAGTGAAGTGTCTGTCTGTGTACAGTCTGTGTCAGTGAAGTGTCTGTCTGTGCAGTCTGTGTCATTGAAGTGTCTGTCTGTGTACAGTCAGTGTCAGTGAACTGTCTGTGTGCAGCCTGTGTCAGTGAAGTGTCTGTGTGTGTGCAGTCAGTGTCAGTGAAATGTCTGTCTGTGTACAGTCAGTGTCTGTGAAGTGTCTGTGTACAGTCAGTGTCAGTGAAGTGTCTGTCTGAGTACAGTGAGTGTCAGTGAAGTGTCTGTGTGCAGCCTGTGTCAGTGAAGTGTCTGTCTGTGTACAGTCAGTGTCAGTGAAATGTCTGTCTTTGTACAGTCAGTGTCAGTGAAGTGTCTGTGTACAGTCAGTGTCAGTGAAGTGTCTGTCTGTGACAGTCAGTGTCAGTGAAATGTCTGTCTGTGTACAGTCGGTGTCAGTGAAGTGTCTGTGTGCAGTCAGTGTCAGTGAAGTGTCTGTCTGTGTACAGTCAGTGTCAGTGAAGTGTCTATGTGCAGTCTGTGTCAGTGAAGTGTCTGTCTGTGTACAGTCTGTGTCAGTGAAGTGTCTGTCTGTGCAGTCAGTCTCAGTGAAGTGTCTTTCTGTGTACAATCAGTGTCAGTGAAGTGTCTGTGTGCAGCCTGTGTCAGTGAAGTGTCTGTCTGTGTACAGTCAGTGTCAGTGAAATGTCTGTCTGTGTACAGTCAGTGTCAGTGAAGTGTCTGTGTACAGTCTGTGTCAGTGAAGTGTCTGTCTGAGTCAGTGAAGTGTCTGTGTACAGTCAGTGTCAGTGAAGTTTCTGTGTACAGATAGTGTCAGTGAGGTTTCTGTCTGTGTACAATCAGTGTCAGTGAAGTGTCTGTGTGCGATCTGCGTCAGTGAACTGTCTGTGTACAGTCAGTGTCAGTGAAGTGTCTGTCTGTGTACAGTCAGTGTCAGTGAAGTGTCTGTGTGCAGCCTGTGTCAGTGAAGTGTCAGTTTGTGTACAGTCAGTTTCAGTGAAATGTCTGTCTGTGTACAGTCAGTGTCAGTGAAGTGTCTGTGTACAGTCATTGTCAGTGAAGTGTCTGTCTGTGACAGTCAGTGTCAGTGAATTGTATGTTTGTGTACAGTCTGTGATGGTGAAGTGTCTATGTGCAGTCTGTGTCAGTGAAGTGTCGGTCTGCGTACAGTCTGTGTCAGTGAAGTGTCTGTCTGTGCAGTCAGTGTCAGTGAAGTGTCAGTCTGTGTACAGTCAGTGTCAGTGAAGTGTCTATGTGCAGTCTGAGTCAGTGAAGTGTCTGTTTGTGTACAGTCTGTGTCAGTGAAGTGTCTGTGCAGTCAGTGTCAGTGAAGTGTCTGTCTATGCACAGTCAGTGTCAGTGAAGTGTCTGTGTGCAGCATGTGTCAGTGAAGTGTCTGTCTGTTTACAGTCTGTGTCAGTGAAGTGTCTTTCTGTGCAGTCAGTGTTAGTGAAGTGTCAGTCTGTGTACAGTCAGTGTCAGTGAAGTGTCTATGTGCAGTCTGTGTCAGTGAAGTGTCTGTTTGTGTACAGTCTGTGTCAGTGAAGTGTCTGTGCAGTCAGTGTCAGTGAAGTGTCTGTGTGCAGCCTGTGTCAGTGATGTGTCAGTCTGTGTGCAGTCAGTGTCATTGAAGTGTCTGTGTGCAGTCTGTGTCAGTGAAGTATCTGTCTGAGTCAGTGAAGTGTCTGTGTACAGTCAGTGTCATTGAAGTTTCTGTGTACAGATAGTGTCAGTGAGGTTTCTGTCTGTGTACAATCAGTGTCAGTGAAGTGTCTGTGTGCGATCTGCGTCAGTAAACTGTCTGTGTACAGTCAGTGTCAGTGAAGTGTCTGTCTGTGTACAGTTAGTGTCAGTGAAGTGTCTGTGTGCAGCCTGTGTCAGTGAAGTGTCTGTCTGTGTACAGTAAGTGTCAGTGAAATATCTGTCTGTGTACAGTCAGTGTCAGTGAAGTGTCTGTGTACAGTCAGTGTCAGTGAAGTGTCTGTGTGCAGCCTGTGTCAGTGAAGTGTCTGTTTGTGTACAGTCAGTGTCAGTGAAATGTCTGTCTGTGCAGTCAGTGTCAGTGACGTGTCAGTCTGTGTACAGTCAGTGTCAGTGAAGGGTCTGTGTGCAGCCTGTGTCAGTGAAGTGTCTGTCTGTGTACAGTCAGTGTCAGTGAAATGTCTGTCTGTGTACAGTCAGTGTCAGTGAAGTGTCTGTCTGTGTACAGTCAGTGTCAGTGAAGTGTCTATGTGCAGTCTGTGTCAGTGAAGTGTCTGTTTGTGTACAGTCTGTGTCAGTGAAGTGTCAGTCTGTGTACAGTCAGTGTCAGTGAAGTGTCTATGTGCAGTCTGTGTCAGTGAAGTGTCTGTTTGTGTACAGTCTGTGTCAGTGAAGTGTCTGTGTGCAGTCAGTGTCAGTGACGTGTCAGTCTGTGTACAGTCAGTGTCAGTGAAGTGTCTATGTGCAGTCTGTGTCAGTGAAGTGTCTGTGTACAGTCTGTGTCAGTGAAGTGTCTGTCTGTGCAGTCAGTGTCATTGAAGTGTCTGTCTGTGTACAGTCAGTGTCAGTGAACTGTCTGTGTGCAGCCTGTGTCAGTGAAGTGTCTGTGTGTGTGCAGTCAGTGTCAGTGAAATGTCTGTCTGTGTACAGTCAGTGTCTGTGAAGTGTCTGTGTACAGTCAGTGTCAGTGAAGTGTCTGTCTGAGTACAGTCAGTGTCAGTGAAGTTTCTGTGTGCAGCCTGTGTCAGTGAAGTGTCTGTCTGTATACAGTCAGTGTCAGTGAAGTGTCTGTGTGCAGCCTGTGTCAGTGAAGTGTCAGTCTGTGTACAGTCAGTGTCAGTGAAGTGTCTGTGTACAGTCATTGTCAGTGAGGTGTCTGTCTGTGACAGTCAGTGTCAGTGAAATGTCTGTCTGTGTAGAGTCTGTGTCAGTGAAGTGTCTGTGTGCAGTCAGTGTCAGTGAAGTGTCTATCTGTGTACAGTCAGTGTCAGTGAAGTGTCTATGTGCAGTCTGTGTCAGTGAAGTGTCGGTCTGTGTACAGTCTGTGTCAGTGAAGTGTCTGTCTGTGCAGTCAGTGTCAGTGAAGTATCAGTCTGTGTACAGTCAGTGTCAGTGAAGTGTCTATGTGCAGTCTGTGTCAGTGAAGTGTCTGTTTGTGTACAGTCTGTGTCAGTGAAGTGTCTTTGCAGTCAGTGTCAGTGAAGTGTCTGTCTGTGCACAGTCAGTGTCAGTGAAGTGTTTGTCTGTGCAGTCTGTGTTAGTGAAGTGTCAGTCTGTGTACAGTCAGTGTCAGTGAAGTGTATATTTGCAGTCTGTGTCAGTGAAGTGTATGTTTGTGTATAGTCTGTGTCAGTGAAGTGTCTGTGCATTCAGTGTCAGTGAAGTGTCTGTCTGTGCACAGTCTTTGTCAGTGAAGTGTCTGTGTCCAGTCAGTGTCAGTGAAGTGTCTGTCTGTGTACAATCAGTGTCAGTGAAGTGTCTGTGTGCAGCCTGTGTCAGTAAAGTGTCTGTCTGTGTACAGTCTGTGTCAGTAAAGTGTCTGTGCAGTCAGTGTCAGTGAAGTGTCTGTCTGTACACAGTCAGTGTCAGTGAAGTGTCTGTGTGCAGCCTGTGTCAGTGAAGTGTCAGTCTGTGTGCAGTCAGTGTCAGTGAAGTGTCTGTCTGTGTGCAGTCAGTGTCAGTGAACTGTCTGTGTGCAGTCTGTGTCAGTGAAGTGTCTGTCTGAGTCAGCGAAGTGTCTGTGTACAGTCAGTGTCATTGAAGTTTCTGTGTACAGATAGTGTCAGTGAAGTGTCTGTCTGTGTACAGTCAGTGTCAGTGAAATGTCTGTCTGTGTACAGTCAGTGTCACTGAAGTGTCTGTGTGCAGTCAGTGTCAGTGAAATATCTGTCTGTGTACAGTCAGTGTCAGTGAAGTGTCTGTGTACAGTCATTGTCAGTGAAGTGTCTGTCTGTGACAGTCAGTGTCAGTGAAATGTCTGTCTGTGTACAGTCGGTGTCAGTGAATTGTCTGTGTGCAGTCAGTGTCAGTGAAGTGTCTGTCTGTGTACAGTCACTGTCAGTGAAGTGTCTATGTGCAGTCTGTGTCAGTGAAGTGTCTGTCTGTGTACAGTCTGTGTCAGTGAAGTGTCTGTCTGTGCAGTCAGTGTCAGTGACGTGTCAGTCTGTGTACAGTCAGTGTCACTGAAGTGTCTATGTGCAGTTTGTGTCAGTGAAGTGTCTGTCTGTGTACAGTCTGTGTCAGTGAAGTGTCTGTCTGTGCAGTCTGTGTCATTGAAGTGTCTGTCTGTGTACAGTCAGTGTCAGTGAACTGTCTGTGTGCAGCCTGTGTCAGTGAAGTGTCTGTGTGTGTGCAGTCAGTGTCAGTGAAATGTCTGTCTGTGTACAGTCAGTGTCTGTGAAGTGTCTGTGTACAGTCAGTGTCAGTGAAGTGTCTGCCTGAGTACAGTGAGTGTCAGTGAAGTGTCTGTGTGCAGCCTGTGTCAGTGAAGTGTCTGTCTGTGTACAGTCAGTGTCAGTGAAATGTCTGTCTTTGTACAGTCAGTGTCAGTGAAGTGTCTGTGTACAGTCAGTGTCAGTGAAGTGTCTGTCTGTGACAGTCAGTGTCAGTGAAATGTCTGTCTGTGTACAGTCGGTGTCAGTGAAGTGTCTGTGTGCAGTCAGTGTCAGTGAAGTGTCTGTCTGTGTACAGTCAGTGTCAGTGAAGTGTCTATGTGCAGTCTGTGTCAGTGAAGTGTCTGTCTGTGTACAGTCTGTGTCAGTGAAGTGTCTGTCTGTGCAGTCAGTCTCAGTGAAGTGTCTTTCTGTGTACAATCAGTGTCAGTGAAGTGTCTGTGCTCAGCCTGTGTCAGTGAAGTGTCTGTCTGTGTACAGTCAGTGTCAGTGAAATGTCTGTCTGTGTACAGTCAGTGTCAGTGAAGTGTCTGTGTACAGTCTGTGTCAGTGAAGTGTCTGTCTGAGTCAGTGAAGTGTCTGTGTACAGTCAGTGTCAGTGAAGTTTCTGTGTACAGATAGTGTCAGTGAGGTTTCTGTCTGTGTACAATCAGTGTCAGTGAAGTGTCTGTGTGCGATCTGCGTCAGTGAACTGTCTGTGTACAGTCAGTGTCAGTGAAGTGTCTGTCTGTGTACAGTCAGTGTCAGTGAAGTGTCTGTGTGCAGCCTGTGTCAGTGAAGTGTCAGTTTGTGTACAGTCAGTTTCAGTGAAATGTCTGTCTGTGTACAGTCAGTGTCAGTGAAGTGTCTGTGTACAGTCATTGTCAGTGAAGTGTCTGTCTGTGACAGTCAGTGTCAGTGAATTGTATGTTTGTGTACAGTCTGTGATGGTGAAGTGTCTATGTGCAGTCTGTGTCAGTGAAGTGTCGGTCTGCGTACAGTCTGTGTCAGTGAAGTGTCTGTCTGTGCAGTCAGTGTCAGTGAAGTGTCAGTCTGTGTACAGTCAGTGTCAGTGAAGTGTCTATGTGCAGTCTGAGTCAGTGAAGTGTCTGTTTGTGTACAGTCTGTGTCAGTGAAGTGTCTGTGCAGTCAGTGTCAGTGAAGTGTCTGTCTATGCACAGTCAGTGTCAGTGAAGTGTCTGTGTGCAGCATGTGTCAGTGAAGTGTCTGTCTGTTTACAGTCTGTGTCAGTGAAGTGTCTTTCTGTGCAGTCAGTGTTAGTGAAGTGTCAGTCTGTGTACAGTCAGTGTCAGTGAAGTGTCTATGTGCAGTCTGTGTCAGTGAAGTGTCTGTTTGTGTACAGTCTGTGTCAGTGAAGTGTCTGTGCAGTCAGTGTCAGTGAAGTGTCTGTGTGCAGCCTGTGTCAGTGATGTGTCAGTCTGTGTGCAGTCAGTGTCATTGAAGTGTCTGTGTGCAGTCTGTGTCAGTGAAGTATCTGTCTGAGTCAGTGAAGTGTCTGTGTACAGTCAGTGTCATTGAAGTTTCTGTGTACAGATAGTGTCAGTGAGGTTTCTGTCTGTGTACAATCAGTGTCAGTGAAGTGTCTGTGTGCGATCTGCGTCAGTAAACTGTCTGTGTACAGTCAGTGTCAGTGAAGTGTCTGTCTGTGTACAGTCAGTGTCAGTGAAGTGTCTGTGTGCAGCCTGTGTCAGTGAAGTGTCTGTCTGTGTACAGTAAGTGTCAGTGAAATATCTGTCTGTGTACAGTCAGTGTCAGTGAAGTGTCTGTGTACAGTCAGTGTCAGTGAAGTGTCTGTGTGCAGCCTGTGTCAGTGAAGTGTCTGTTTGTGTACAGTCAGTGTCAGTGAAATGTCTGTCTGTGCAGTCAGTGTCAGTGACGTGTCAGTCTGTGTACAGTCAGTGTCAGTGAAGGGTCTGTGTGCAGCCTGTGTCAGTGAAGTGTCTGTCTGTGTACAGTCAGTGTCAGTGAAATGTCTGTCTGTGTACAGTCAGTGTCAGTGAAGTGTCTGTGCACAGTCAGTGTCAGTGAAGTGTCTGTGCACAGTCTGTCCGTGAAGTTTCTGTGTACAGTTAGTGTCAGTGAAGTGTCTGTGTGCAGCCTGTGTCAGTGAAGTGTCTGTTTGTGTACAGTCAGTGTCAGTGAAATGTCTGTCTGTGCAGTCAGTGTCAGTGACGTGTCAGTCTGTGTACAGTCAGTGTCAGTGAAGTGTCTATGTGCAGTCTGTGTCAGTGAAGTGTCTGACTGTGTACAGTCTGTGTCAGTGAAGTGTCTGTGTGTAGTCAGTGTCAGTGAAGTGTCTGTCTGTGTACAGTCAGTGTCAGTGAAGTGTCTATGTGCAGTCTGTGCCAGTGAAGTGTCTGTCTGTGTACAGTCTGTGTCAGTGAAGTGTCTGTCTGTGCTGTCAGTGTCAGTGACGTGTCAGTCTGTGTACAGTCAGTGTCAGTGAAGTGTCTATGTGCAGTCTGTGTCAGTGAAGTGTCTATCTGTGTACAGTCTGTGTCAGTGAAGTGTCTGTCTATGCAGTCAGTGTCATTGAAGTGTCTGTCTGTGTACAGTCAGTGTCAGTGAAGTGTCTATGTACAGTCTGTGCCAGTGAAGTGTCTGTCTGTGTACAGTCTGTGTCAGTGAAGTGTCTGTCTGTGCAGTCAGTGTCAGTGACGTGTCAGTCTGTGTACAGTCAGTGTCAGTGAAGTGTCTATGTGCTGTCTGTGTCAGTGAAGTGTCTGTCTGTGTACAGTCTGTGTCAGTGAAGTGTCTGTCTATGCAGTCAGTGTCATTGAAGTGTCTGTCTGTGTACAGTCAGTGTCAGTGAACTGTCTGTGTGCAGCCTGTGTCAGTGAAGTGTCTGTGTGTGTGCAGTCAGTGCCAGTGAAATGTCTGTCTGTGTACAGTCTGTGTCAGTGAAGTGTCTGTCTGTGCAGTCAGTCTCAGTGAAGTGTCTTTCTGTGTACAATCAGTGTCAGTGAAGTGTCTGTGTGCAGCCTGTGTCAGTGAAGTGTCTGTCTGTGTACAGTCAGTGTCAGTGAAGTGTCTGTGTACAGTCTGTGTCAGTGAAGTGTCTGTCTGAGTCAGTGAAGTGTCTGTGTACAGTCAGTGTCAGTGAAGTGTCTGTCTGAGTCAGTGAAGTGTCTGTGTACAGTCAGTGTCAGTGAAGTTTCTGTGTACAGATAGTGTCAGTGAGGTTTCTGTCTGTGTACAATCAGTGTCAGTGAAGTGTCTGTGTGCGATCTGCGTCAGTGAACTGACTGTGTACAGTCAGTGTCAGTGAAGTGTCTGTCTGTGTACAGTCAGTGTCAGTGTAATGTCTGTCTGTGTACAGTCAGTGTCTGTGAAGTGTCTGTGTACTGTCAGTGTCAGTGAAGTGTCTGTCTGTGTACAGTCAGTGTCTGTGAAGTGTCTGTGTACTGTCAGTGTCAGTGAAGTGTCTGTCTGTGTACAGTCAGTGTCAGTGAAGTGTCTGTGTGCAGCCTGTGTCAGTGAAGTGTCAGTTTGTGTACAGTCAGTTTCAGTGAAATGTCTGTCTGTGTACAGTCAGTGTCAGTGAAGTGTCTGTGTAAAGTCATTGTCAGTGAAGTGTCTGTCTGTGACAGTCAGTGTCAGTGAAATGTCTGTCTGTATAGAGTCTGTGTCAGTGAAGTGTCTATTTGCAGTCTGTGTCAGTGAATTGTATGTTTGTGTACAGTCTGTGTCAGTGAAGTGTCTATGTGCAGTCTGTGTCAGTGAAGTGTCGGTCTGTGTACAGTCTGTGTCAGTGAAGTGTCTGTCTGTGCAGTCAGTGTCAGTGAAGTGTCAGTCTGTGTACAGTCAGTGTCAGTGAAGTGTCTATGTGCAGTCTGAGTCAGTGAAGTGTCTGTTTGTGTACAGTCTGTGTCAGTGAAGTGTCTGTGCAGTCAGTGTCAGTGAAGTGTCTGTCTATGCACAGTCAGTGTCAGTGAAGTGTCTGTGTGCAGCATGTGTCAGTGAAGTGTCTGTCTGTTTACAGTCTGTGTCAGTGAAGTGTCTTTCTGTGCAGTCAGTGTTAGTGAAGTGTCAGTCTGTGTACAGTCAGTGTCAGTGAAGTGTCTATGTGCAGTCTGTGTCAGTGAAGTGTCTGTTTGTGTACAGTCTGTGTCAGTGAAGTGTCTGTGCAGTCAGTGTCAGTGAAGTGTCTGTGTGCAGCCTGTGTCAGTGATGTGTCAGTCTGTGTGCAGTCAGTGTCATTGAAGTGTCTGTGTGCAGTCTGTGTCAGTGAAGTATCTGTCTGAGTCAGTGAAGTGTCTGTGTACAGTCAGTGTCATTGAAGTTTCTGTGTACAGATAGTGTCAGTGAGGTTTCTGTCTGTGTACAATCAGTGTCAGTGAAGTGTCTGTGTGCGATCTGCGTCAGTGAACTGTCTGTGTACAGTCAGTGTCAGTGAAGTGTCTGTCTGTGTACAGTCAGTGTCAGTGAAGTGTCTGTGTGCAGCCTGTGTCAGTGAAGTGTCTGTCTGTGTACAGTAAGTGTCAGTGAAATATCTGTCTGTGTACAGTCAGTGTCAGTGAAGTGTCTGTGTACAGTCAGTGTCAGTGAAGTGTCTGTGTGCAGCCTGTGTCAGTGAAGTGTCTGTTTGTGTACAGTCAGTGTCAGTGAAATGTCTGTCTGTGCAGTCAGTGTCAGTGACGTGTCAGTCTGTGTACAGTCAGTGTCAGTGAAGGGTCTGTGTGCAGCCTGTGTCAGTGAAGTGTCTGTCTGTGTACAGTCAGTGTCAGTGAAATGTCTGTCTGTGTACAGTCAGTGTCAGTGAAGTGTCTGTGCACAGTCAGTGTCAGTGAAGTGTCTGTGCACAGTCTGTCCGTGAAGTTTCTGTGTACAGTTAGTGTCAGTGAAGTGTCTGTGTGCAGCCTGTGTCAGTGAAGTGTCTGTTTGTGTACAGTCAGTGTCAGTGAAATGTCTGTCTGTGCATTCAGTGTCAGTGACGTGTCAGTCTGTGTACAGTCAGTGTCAGTGAAGTGTCTATGTGCAGTCTGTGTCAGTGAAGTGTCTGACTGTGTACAGTCTGTGTCAGTGAAGTGTCTGTGTGTAGTCAGTGTCAGTGAAGTGTCTGTCTGTGTACAGTCAGTGTCAGTGAAGTGTCTATGTGCAGTCTGTGCCAGTGAAGTGTCTGTCTGTGTACAGTCTGTGTCAGTGAAGTGTCTGTCTGTGCTGTCGGTGTCAGTGAAGTGTCTGTCTGTGCACAGTCAGTGTCAGTGAAGTGTTTGTCTGTGCAGTCTGTGTTAGTGAAGTGTCAGTCTGTGTACAGTCAGTGTCAGTGAAGTGTATATTTGCAGTCTGTGTCAGTGAAGTGTATGTTTGTGTATAGTCTGTGTCAGTGAAGTGTATGTTTGTGTATAGTCTGTGTCAGTGAAGTGTCTGTGCATTCAGTGTCAGTGAAGTGTCTGTCTGTGCACAGTCAGTGTCAGTGAAGTGTCTGTGTCCAGTCAGTGTCAGTGAAGTGTCTGTCTGTGTACAGTCAGTGTCAGTGAAGTGTCTGTGTGCAGCCTGTGTCAGTAAAGTGTCTGTCTGTGTACAGTCTGTGTCAGTAAAGTGTCTGTGCAGTCAGTGTCAGTGAAGTGTCTGTCTGTGCACAGTCAGTGTCAGTGAAGTGTCTGTGTGCAGCCTGTGTCAGTGAAGTGTCTATGTGCAGTCTGTGTCAGTGAATTGTATGTTTGTGTACAGTCTGTGTCAGTGAAGTGTCTATGTGCAGTCTGTGTCAGTGAAGTGTCGGTCTGTGTACAGTCTGTGTTAGTGAAGTGTCTGTCTGTGCAGTCAGTGTCAGTGAAGTGTCAGTCTGTGTACAGTCAGTGTCAGTGAAGTGTCTATGTGCAGTCTGAGTCAGTGAAGTGTCTGTTTGTGTACAGTCTGTGTCAGTGAAGTGTCTGTGCAGTCAGTGTCAGTGAAGTGTCTGTCTGTGTACAGTCAGTGTCACTGAAGTGTCTATGTGCAGTTTGTGTCAGTGAAGTGTCTGTCTGTGTACAGTCTGTGTCAGTGAAGTGTCTGTCTGTGCAGTCTGTGTCATTGAAGTGTCTGTCTGTGTACAGTCAGTGTCAGTGAACTGTCTGTGTGCAGCCTGTGTCAGTGAAGTGTCTGTGTGTGTGCAGTCAGTGTCAGTGAAATGTCTGTCTGTGTACAGTCAGTGTCTGTGAAGTGTCTGTGTACAGTCAGTGTCAGTGAAGTGTCTGTCTGAGTACAGTGAGTGTCAGTGAAGTGTCTGTGTGCAGCCTGTGTCAGTGAAGTGTCTGTCTGTGTACAGTCAGTGTCAGTGAAATGTCTGTCTTTGTACAGTCAGTGTCAGTGAAGTGTCTGTGTACAGTCAGTGTCAGTGAAGTGTCTGTCTGTGACAGTCAGTGTCAGTGAAATGTCTGTCTGTGTACAGTCGGTGTCAGTGAAGTGTCTGTGTGCAGTCAGTGTCAGTGAAGTGTCTGTCTGTGTACAGTCAGTGTCAGTGAAGTGTCTATGTGCAGTCTGTGTCAGTGAAGTGTCTGTCTGTGTACAGTCTGTGTCAGTGAAGTGTCTGTCTGTGCAGTCAGTCTCAGTGAAGTGTCTTTCTGTGTACAATCAGTGTCAGTGAAGTGTCTGTGTGCAGCCTGTGTCAGTGAAGTGTCTGTCTGTGTACAGTCAGTGTCAGTGAAATGTCTGTCTGTGTACAGTCAGTGTCAGTGAAGTGTCTGTGTACAGTCTGTGTCAGTGAAGTGTCTGTCTGAGTCAGTGAAGTGTCTGTGTACAGTCAGTGTCAGTGAAGTTTCTGTGTACAGATAGTGTCAGTGAGGTTTCTGTCTGTGTACAATCAGTGTCAGTGAAGTGTCTGTGTGCGATCTGCGTCAGTGAACTGTCTGTGTACAGTCAGTGTCAGTGAAGTGTCTGTCTGTGTACAGTCAGTGTCAGTGAAGTGTCTGTGTGCAGCCTGTGTCAGTGAAGTGTCAGTTTGTGTACAGTCAGTTTCAGTGAAATGTCTGTCTGTGTACAGTCAGTGTCAGTGAAGTGTCTGTGTACAGTCATTGTCAGTGAAGTGTCTGTCTGTGACAGTCAGTGTCAGTGAATTGTATGTTTGTGTACAGTCTGTGATGGTGAAGTGTCTATGTGCAGTCTGTGTCAGTGAAGTGTCGGTCTGCGTACAGTCTGTGTCAGTGAAGTGTCTGTCTGTGCAGTCAGTGTCAGTGAAGTGTCAGTCTGTGTACAGTCAGTGTCAGTGAAGTGTCTATGTGCAGTCTGAGTCAGTGAAGTGTCTGTTTGTGTACAGTCTGTGTCAGTGAAGTGTCTGTGCAGTCAGTGTCAGTGAAGTGTCTGTCTATGCACAGTCAGTGTCAGTGAAGTGTCTGTGTGCAGCATGTGTCAGTGAAGTGTCTGTCTGTTTACAGTCTGTGTCAGTGAAGTGTCTTTCTGTGCAGTCAGTGTTAGTGAAGTGTCAGTCTGTGTACAGTCAGTGTCAGTGAAGTGTCTATGTGCAGTCTGTGTCAGTGAAGTGTCTGTTTGTGTACAGTCTGTGTCAGTGAAGTGTCTGTGCAGTCAGTGTCAGTGAAGTGTCTGTGTGCAGCCTGTGTCAGTGATGTGTCAGTCTGTGTGCAGTCAGTGTCATTGAAGTGTCTGTGTGCAGTCTGTGTCAGTGAAGTATCTGTCTGAGTCAGTGAAGTGTCTGTGTACAGTCAGTGTCATTGAAGTTTCTGTGTACAGATAGTGTCAGTGAGGTTTCTGTCTGTGTACAATCAGTGTCAGTGAAGTGTCTGTGTGCGATCTGCGTCAGTAAACTGTCTGTGTACAGTCAGTGTCAGTGAAGTGTCTGTCTGTGTACAGTTAGTGTCAGTGAAGTGTCTGTGTGCAGCCTGTGTCAGTGAAGTGTCTGTCTGTGTACAGTAAGTGTCAGTGAAATATCTGTCTGTGTACAGTCAGTGTCAGTGAAGTGTCTGTGTACAGTCAGTGTCAGTGAAGTGTCTGTGTGCAGCCTGTGTCAGTGAAGTGTCTGTTTGTGTACAGTCAGTGTCAGTGAAATGTCTGTCTGTGCAGTCAGTGTCAGTGACGTGTCAGTCTGTGTACAGTCAGTGTCAGTGAAGGGTCTGTGTGCAGCCTGTGTCAGTGAAGTGTCTGTCTGTGTACAGTCAGTGTCAGTGAAATGTCTGTCTGTGTACAGTCAGTGTCAGTGAAGTGTCTGTCTGTGTACAGTCAGTGTCAGTGAAGTGTCTATGTGCAGTCTGTGTCAGTGAAGTGTCTGTTTGTGTACAGTCTGTGTCAGTGAAGTGTCAGTCTGTGTACAGTCAGTGTCAGTGAAGTGTCTATGTGCAGTCTGTGTCAGTGAAGTGTCTGTTTGTGTACAGTCTGTGTCAGTGAAGTGTCTGTGTGCAGTCAGTGTCAGTGACGTGTCAGTCTGTGTACAGTCAGTGTCAGTGAAGTGTCTATGTGCAGTCTGTGTCAGTGAAGTGTCTGTGTACAGTCTGTGTCAGTGAAGTGTCTGTCTGTGCAGTCAGTGTCATTGAAGTGTCTGTCTGTGTACAGTCAGTGTCAGTGAACTGTCTGTGTGCAGCCTGTGTCAGTGAAGTGTCTGTGTGTGTGCAGTCAGTGTCAGTGAAATGTCTGTCTGTGTACAGTCAGTGTCTGTGAAGTGTCTGTGTACAGTCAGTGTCAGTGAAGTGTCTGTCTGAGTACAGTCAGTGTCAGTGAAGTTTCTGTGTGCAGCCTGTGTCAGTGAAGTGTCTGTCTGTATACAGTCAGTGTCAGTGAAGTGTCTGTGTGCAGCCTGTGTCAGTGAAGTGTCAGTCTGTGTACAGTCAGTGTCAGTGAAGTGTCTGTGTACAGTCATTGTCAGTGAGGTGTCTGTCTGTGACAGTCAGTGTCAGTGAAATGTCTGTCTGTGTAGAGTCTGTGTCAGTGAAGTGTCTGTGTGCAGTCAGTGTCAGTGAAGTGTCTATCTGTGTACAGTCAGTGTCAGTGAAGTGTCTATGTGCAGTCTGTGTCAGTGAAGTGTCGGTCTGTGTACAGTCTGTGTCAGTGAAGTGTCTGTCTGTGCAGTCAGTGTCAGTGAAGTATCAGTCTGTGTACAGTCAGTGTCAGTGAAGTGTCTATGTGCAGTCTGTGTCAGTGAAGTGTCTGTTTGTGTACAGTCTGTGTCAGTGAAGTGTCTTTGCAGTCAGTGTCAGTGAAGTGTCTGTCTGTGCACAGTCAGTGTCAGTGAAGTGTTTGTCTGTGCAGTCTGTGTTAGTGAAGTGTCAGTCTGTGTACAGTCAGTGTCAGTGAAGTGTATATTTGCAGTCTGTGTCAGTGAAGTGTATGTTTGTGTATAGTCTGTGTCAGTGAAGTGTCTGTGCATTCAGTGTCAGTGAAGTGTCTGTCTGTGCACAGTCTTTGTCAGTGAAGTGTCTGTGTCCAGTCAGTGTCAGTGAAGTGTCTGTCTGTGTACAATCAGTGTCAGTGAAGTGTCTGTGTGCAGCCTGTGTCAGTAAAGTGTCTGTCTGTGTACAGTCTGTGTCAGTAAAGTGTCTGTGCAGTCAGTGTCAGTGAAGTGTCTGTCTGTACACAGTCAGTGTCAGTGAAGTGTCTGTGTGCAGCCTGTGTCAGTGAAGTGTCAGTCTGTGTGCAGTCAGTGTCAGTGAAGTGTCTGTCTGTGTGCAGTCAGTGTCAGTGAACTGTCTGTGTGCAGTCTGTGTCAGTGAAGTGTCTGTCTGAGTCAGCGAAGTGTCTGTGTACAGTCAGTGTCATTGAAGTTTCTGTGTACAGATAGTGTCAGTGAAGTGTCTGTCTGTGTACAGTCAGTGTCAGTGAAATGTCTGTCTGTGTACAGTCAGTGTCACTGAAGTGTCTGTGTGCAGTCAGTGTCAGTGAAATATCTGTCTGTGTACAGTCAGTGTCAGTGAAGTGTCTGTGTACAGTCATTGTCAGTGAAGTGTCTGTCTGTGACAGTCAGTGTCAGTGAAATGTCTGTCTGTGTACAGTCGGTGTCAGTGAATTGTCTGTGTGCAGTCAGTGTCAGTGAAGTGTCTGTCTGTGTACAGTCACTGTCAGTGAAGTGTCTATGTGCAGTCCTGTGTCAGTGAAGTGTCTGTCTGTGTACAGTCTGTGTCAGTGAAGTGTCTGTCTGTGCAGTCAGTGTCAGTGACGTGTCAGTCTGTGTACAGTCAGTGTCACTGAAGTGTCTATGTGCAGTTTGTGTCAGTGAAGTGTCTGTCTGTGTACAGTCTGTGTCAGTGAAGTGTCTGTCTGTGCAGTCTGTGTCATTGAAGTGTCTGTCTGTGTACAGTCAGTGTCAGTGAACTGTCTGTGTGCAGCCTGTGTCAGTGAAGTGTCTGTGTGTGTGCAGTCAGTGTCAGTGAAATGTCTGTCTGTGTACAGTCAGTGTCTGTGAAGTGTCTGTGTACAGTCAGTGTCAGTGAAGTGTCTGCCTGAGTACAGTGAGTGTCAGTGAAGTGTCTGTGTGCAGCCTGTGTCAGTGAAGTGTCTGTCTGTGTACAGTCAGTGTCAGTGAAATGTCTGTCTTTGTACAGTCAGTGTCAGTGAAGTGTCTGTGTACAGTCAGTGTCAGTGAAGTGTCTGTCTGTGACAGTCAGTGTCAGTGAAATGTCTGTCTGTGTACAGTCGGTGTCAGTGAAGTGTCTGTGTGCAGTCAGTGTCAGTGAAGTGTCTGTCTGTGTACAGTCAGTGTCAGTGAAGTGTCTATGTGCAGTCTGTGTCAGTGAAGTGTCTGTCTGTGTACAGTCTGTGTCAGTGAAGTGTCTGTCTGTGCAGTCAGTCTCAGTGAAGTGTCTTTCTGTGTACAATCAGTGTCAGTGAAGTGTCTGTGCTCAGCCTGTGTCAGTGAAGTGTCTGTCTGTGTACAGTCAGTGTCAGTGAAATGTCTGTCTGTGTACAGTCAGTGTCAGTGAAGTGTCTGTGTACAGTCTGTGTCAGTGAAGTGTCTGTCTGAGTCAGTGAAGTGTCTGTGTACAGTCAGTGTCAGTGAAGTTTCTGTGTACAGATAGTGTCAGTGAGGTTTCTGTCTGTGTACAATCAGTGTCAGTGAAGTGTCTGTGTGCGATCTGCGTCAGTGAACTGTCTGTGTACAGTCAGTGTCAGTGAAGTGTCTGTCTGTGTACAGTCAGTGTCAGTGAAGTGTCTGTGTGCAGCCTGTGTCAGTGAAGTGTCAGTTTGTGTACAGTCAGTTTCAGTGAAATGTCTGTCTGTGTACAGTCAGTGTCAGTGAAGTGTCTGTGTACAGTCATTGTCAGTGAAGTGTCTGTCTGTGACAGTCAGTGTCAGTGAATTGTATGTTTGTGTACAGTCTGTGATGGTGAAGTGTCTATGTGCAGTCTGTGTCAGTGAAGTGTCGGTCTGCGTACAGTCTGTGTCAGTGAAGTGTCTGTCTGTGCAGTCAGTGTCAGTGAAGTGTCAGTCTGTGTACAGTCAGTGTCAGTGAAGTGTCTATGTGCAGTCTGAGTCAGTGAAGTGTCTGTTTGTGTACAGTCTGTGTCAGTTGAAGTGTCTGTGCAGTCAGTGTCAGTGAAGTGTCTGTCTATGCACAGTCAGTGTCAGTGAAGTGTCTGTGTGCAGCATGTGTCAGTGAAGTGTCTGTCTGTTTACAGTCTGTGTCAGTGAAGTGTCTTTCTGTGCAGTCAGTGTTAGTGAAGTGTCAGTCTGTGTACAGTCAGTGTCAGTGAAGTGTCTATGTGCAGTCTGTGTCAGTGAAGTGTCTGTTTGTGTACAGTCTGTGTCAGTGAAGTGTCTGTGCAGTCAGTGTCAGTGAAGTGTCTGTGTGCAGCCTGTGTCAGTGATGTGTCAGTCTGTGTGCAGTCAGTGTCATTGAAGTGTCCTGTGTGCAGTCTGTGTCAGTGAAGTATCTGTCTGAGTCAGTGAAGTGTCTGTGTACAGTCAGTGTCATTGAAGTTTCTGTGTACAGATAGTGTCAGTGAGGTTTCTGTCTGTGTACAATCAGTGTCAGTGAAGTGTCTGTGTGCGATCTGCGTCAGTAAACTGTCTGTGTACAGTCAGTGTCAGTGAAGTGTCTGTCTGTGTACAGTCAGTGTCAGTGAAGTGTCTGTGTGCAGCCTGTGTCAGTGAAGTGTCTGTCTGTGTACAGTAAGTGTCAGTGAAATATCTGTCTGTGTACAGTCAGTGTCAGTGAAGTGTCTGTGTACAGTCAGTGTCAGTGAAGTGTCTGTGTGCAGCCTGTGTCAGTGAAGTGTCTGTTTGTGTACAGTCAGTGTCAGTGAAATGTCTGTCTGTGCAGTCAGTGTCAGTGACGTGTCAGTCTGTGTACAGTCAGTGTCAGTGAAGGGTCTGTGTGCAGCCTGTGTCAGTGAAGTGTCTGTCTGTGTACAGTCAGTGTCAGTGAAATGTCTGTCTGTGTACAGTCAGTGTCAGTGAAGTGTCTGTGCACAGTCAGTGTCAGTGAAGTGTCTGTGCACAGTCTGTCCGTGAAGTTTCTGTGTACAGTTAGTGTCAGTGAAGTGTCTGTGTGCAGCCTGTGTCAGTGAAGTGTCTGTTTGTGTACAGTCAGTGTCAGTGAAATGTCTGTCTGTGCAGTCAGTGTCAGTGACGTGTCAGTCTGTGTACAGTCAGTGTCAGTGAAGTGTCTATGTGCAGTCTGTGTCAGTGAAGTGTCTGACTGTGTACAGTCTGTGTCAGTGAAGTGTCTGTGTGTAGTCAGTGTCAGTGAAGTGTCTGTCTGTGTACAGTCAGTGTCAGTGAAGTGTCTATGTGCAGTCTGTGCCAGTGAAGTGTCTGTCTGTGTACAGTCTGTGTCAGTGAAGTGTCTGTCTGTGCTGTCAGTGTCAGTGACGTGTCAGTCTGTGTACAGTCAGTGGTCAGTGAAGTGTCTATGTGCAGTCTGTGTCAGTGAAGTGTCTATCTGTGTACAGTCTGTGTCAGTGAAGTGTCTGTCTATGCAGTCAGTGTCATTGAAGTGTCTGTCTGTGTACAGTCAGTGTCAGTGAAGTGTCTATGTACAGTCTGTGCCAGTGAAGTGTCTGTCTGTGTACAGTCTGTGTCAGTGAAGTGTCTGTCTGTGCAGTCAGTGTCAGTGACGTGTCAGTCTGTGTACAGTCAGTGTCAGTGAAGTGTCTATGTGCTGTCTGTGTCAGTGAAGTGTCGGTCTGTGTACAGTCTGTGTCAGTGAAGTGTCTGTCTATGCAGTCAGTGTCATTGAAGTGTCTGTCTGTGTACAGTCAGTGTCAGTGAACTGTCTGTGTGCAGCCTGTGTCAGTGAAGTGTCTGTGTGTGTGCAGTCAGTGCCAGTGAAATGTCTGTCTGTGTACAGTCTGTGTCAGTGAAGTGTCTGTCTGTGCAGTCAGTCTCAGTGAAGTGTCTTTCTGTGTACAATCAGTGTCAGTGAAGTGTCTGTGTGCAGCCTGTGTCAGTGAAGTGTCTGTCTGTGTACAGTCAGTGTCAGTGAAGTGTCTGTGTACAGTCTGTGTCAGTGAAGTGTCTGTCTGAGTCAGTGAAGTGTCTGTGTACAGTCAGTGTCAGTGAAGTGTCTGTCTGAGTCAGTGAAGTGTCTGTGTACAGTCAGTGTCAGTGAAGTTTCTGTGTACAGATAGTGTCAGTGAGTTTCTGTCTGTGTACAATCAGTGTCAGTGAAGTGTCTGTGTGCGATCTGCGTCAGTGAACTGACTGTGTACAGTCAGTGTCAGTGAAGTGTCTGTCTGTGTACAGTCAGTGTCAGTGTAATGTCTGTCTGTGTACAGTCAGTGTCTGTGAAGTGTCTGTGTACTGTCAGTGTCAGTGAAGTGTCTGTCTGTGTACAGTCAGTGTCTGTGAAGTGTCTGTGTACTGTCAGTGTCAGTGAAGTGTCTGTCTGTGTACAGTCAGTGTCAGTGAAGTGTCTGTGTGCAGCCTGTGTCAGTGAAGTGTCAGTTTGTGTACAGTCAGTTTCAGTGAAATGTCTGTCTGTGTACAGTCAGTGTCAGTGAAGTGTCTGTGTAAAGTCATTGTCAGTGAAGTGTCTGTCTGTGACAGTCAGTGTCAGTGAAATGTCTGTCTGTATAGAGTCTGTGTCAGTGAAGTGTCTATTTGCAGTCTGTGTCAGTGAATTGTATGTTTGTGTACAGTCCTGTGTCAGTGAAGTGTCCTATGTGCAGTCTGTGTCAGTGAAGTGTCGGTCTGTGTACAGTCTGTGTCAGTGAAGTGTCTGTCTGTGCAGTCAGTGTCAGTGAAGTGTCAGTCTGTGTACAGTCAGTGTCAGTGAAGTGTCTATGTGCAGTCTGAGTCAGTGAAGTGTCTGTTTGTGTACAGTCTGTGTCAGTGAAGTGTCTGTGCAGTCAGTGTCAGTGAAGTGTCTGTCTATGCACAGTCAGTGTCAGTGAAGTGTCTGTGTGCAGCATGTGTCAGTGAAGTGTCTGTCTGTTTACAGTCTGTGTCAGTGAAGTGTCTTTCTGTGCAGTCAGTGTTAGTGAAGTGTCAGTCTGTGTACAGTCAGTGTCAGTGAAGTGTCTATGTGCAGTCTGTGTCAGTGAAGTGTCTGTTTGTGTACAGTCTGTGTCAGTGAAGTGTCTGTGCAGTCAGTGTCAGTGAAGTGTCTGTGTGCAGCCTGTGTCAGTGATTGTGTCAGTCTGTGTGCAGTCAGTGTCATTGAAGTGTCTGTGTGCAGTCTGTGTCAGTGAAGTATCTGTCTGAGTCAGTGAAGTGTCTGTGTACAGTCAGTGTCATTGAAGTTTCTGTGTACAGATAGTGTCAGTGAGGTTTCTGTCTGTGTACAATCAGTGTCAGTGAAGTGTCTGTGTGCGATCTGCGTCAGTGA
>NW_027274872.1:0-77739 GCF_030028105.1 Mobula birostris
CATTCCTTTCCTCGCACTGCCCCATTCCTTTCCTCCCTCTACACCATTCCATTCCGCTCACTGCCCCATTCCTTTCCTCCCTCTATCCCATTCCTTTCCTCCCTCTATCCCATTCCTTTCCTCCCTCTATCGCATGCCTTTCCTCCCTCTACCCCATTCCTTTCCTCCCACTACTCCATTCCTTTCCTGACTCTACCCCATTCCTTTCCTCCCAATGCCCCATTCCTTAACTCCCTCTACCCCATTCCTTTCCTCCCACTGCCCCATTCCCTAACTCCTTCTACCCCATTCCTTACCTCGGTCTACCCCAATCCTTTCCTCTGTCTACCCCACTCCTTTCCTCCCACTACCCCATTCCATTCCTCCCACTACCCCATTCCTTTCCTCCCACTGCCCCATTCCTTTCCTCCCACTACCCCATTCCTTTCTTCCCTCTACCCCATTCCTTTCCTCCCTCTACCCCATTCCTTTCCTCCCACTGCCCCATTCCTTTCCACCCTCTATCCCATTTCTTTCCTCCCTCTATCCCATTCCTTTCCTCCCACTACCCCATTCCTTTCCTCCCTCTACCCCATTCATTTCCTCCCTCAACCCCATTCCTTTCCTCCAACTACCCCACTCCTTTCCTCCCTCTACACCATTCCTTTCCTCTCACTGCCCCGTTCCTTTCCTCCCTCTATCCCATTCCAGTCCCCCCTCTACCCTATTCCATTCCTCCCATTTCCCCATTCCTTTCCTCCATCTACCCCATTCCTTTCCTCCCACTACCCCATTCCATTCCTCCCACTACCCCATTCCTTTCCTCCCACTGCCCCATTCCTTTCCTCCCACTACCCCATTCCTTTCTTCCCTCTACCCCATTCCTTTCCTCCCTCTACCCCATTCCTTTCCTCCCACTGCCCCATTCCTTTCCACCCTCTATCCCATTTCTTTCCTCCCTCTATCCCATTCCTTTCCTCCCACTACCCCATTCCTTTCCTCCCTCTACCCCATTCATTTCCTCCCTCAACCCCATTCCTTTCCTCCAACTACCCCACTCCTTTCCTCCCTCTACACCATTCCTTTCCTCTCACTGCCCCGTTCCTTTCCTCCCTCTATCCCATTCCAGTCCCCCCTCTACCCTATTCCATTCCTCCCATTTCCCCATTCCTTTCCTCCATCTACCCCATTCCTTTCCTCCCACTACACTATTCCTTTCCTCCCACTGCCCCATTGCTTTCCTCTGTCTACTCTGTTCCTTTCCTCCCTCTACCCCATTCCTTTCCTCCCTCTATCCCATTCCTTTCCTGCCTGTACCCCACTCCTTTCCTCCAACTACCCCATTTGTTTCCTCCCACTACCCCATTCCTTTCCTCCCACTGCCCCATTCCTTTCCTCCCTCTATCCAATTCTTTTCCTCTCTCTACCCCATTCCTTTCCTGCCTCTACCCCATTCCTTTCCTGCCTCTACCCTATTCCTTTCCTCCCACTCCACCATTCCTTTCTTCCCTCTACCCCATTCCCTTCCACCCTCTATCCCATTCCTTTCCTCCCTCTGCCCAATTCCTTTCCTCCCTCTACCCCATTCCTTTCCTCCCTCTATCCCATTCCTTTCATCCCTCTACCCAACTTCTTTCCTCCCACTACCCCATTCCTCCCTCCCTCTGCCCCATTGCTTTCCTCCCACTGCCCCATTCCTTTCCTTCCTCTATCCCATTCCTTTCCTCCCACTGCCCCATTCCTTTCCTCCCACTGCCCCATTCCTTTCCTCCCTCTACCCCATTCCTTTCCTACCACTGCCCCATTCCTTTCCACCCTCTATCCCATTCCTTTCCTCCCTCCACCCCATTCCTTTCCTCCCACTGCCCCATTCCTTTCCTCTGTCTACCCAATTACTTTCCTCCCACTGCCCCATTCCTTTCGTCAACTGCCCCACTCCTTTCCTCCCACTGCCCCATTCCTTTCAGCCAACTGCCCCACTCCTTTCCTCCCTCTATCCCATTCCTTTCCTCCCTCTATCCCATTCCTTACCTCCCTCTATCCCATTCCTTTCCTCCCTCTACCCCATTCATTTCCTCCCATTGCCCTATTCCTTTCCTCCGTCTACCCCATTCCTTTCCACCCACTGGACTATTCCTTTCCTCCCTCTACCCCATTCCTTTCCTCCCATTGCCCCATTCATTTCCTCCATCTACCCCATTCCTTTCCTCCCTCTACCCCATTAATTTCCTCCCTCTATCCCATTCCTTTCCTCCCTCTTTCCCACTCCTTTCCTCCCACCACCCCATTCCTTTCCTCCCACTACCCCATTGCTTTCCTCCCACTGCCCCATTCCTTTCCTCCGTCTATCCCATGCCTTTCCTCCCTCTACCCCATTCCTTTCCTCCCAGTACTCCATTCCTTTCCTGACTCTACCCCATTCCTTTCCTCCCACTGCCCCATTCCTTAACTCCCTCTACCCCATTCCTTTCCTCCCACTTCCCCATTCCCTATCTCCCTCTACCCGATTCCTTACCTCCGTCTACCCCACTCCTTGCCTCCCACTACCTCAATCCTTTCCTCTGTCTACCCCACTCCTTTCCTCCCACTATCCCATTCCGTTCCTCCCACTACCCCATTCCTTTCCTCCCACTGCCCCACTCCTTTCCCCCTACTGCCCCATTCCTTTCTTCCCTCTACCCCATTCCTTTCCTCCCTCTACCCCATTCCTTTCCTCCCACTTCCCCATTCCTTTCCTCCCTCTATCCCATTCCTTTCCTCCCACTTACCCCATTCCTTTCCTCCCTCTACCCCATTCATTTCCTTCCTCTACCCCATTCCTTTCCTCCAACTACCCCACTCCTTCCCTCTCACTGCCCCATTCCTTTCCTCCCACTGCCCCATTCTTTTCCTCCAACTGCCCCACTGATTTCCTCCCTCTACCCATTCCTTTACCCTCACTACCCCATTTCTTTCCTCCCTCTACCCCATTCCTTTCCTCCGTCTACCCATTCCTTTCCTCCCTTTACCCCATTCCTTTCCTATCACTGCCCCATTCCTTTCCTCCCACTGCCCCATTCACTTCCACCCTCTATCCCATTCCTTTCCTCGCACTGCCCCATTCCTTTCCTCCCTCTATCCCATTCCTTTCCTCCCTCTATCCCATTCCATTCCTCCCTCTACCCTATTCCATTCCTCCCATTTCCCCATTCCTTTCCTCCATCTACCCCATTCCTTTCCTCCCACTACACTATTCCTTTCCTCCCACTACCCCATTCCTTTCCTCTGTCTACTCTGTTCCTTTCCTCCCTCTACCCCATTCCTTTCCTCCCTCTACCCCATTCCTTTCCTCCATCTATCCCATTCCTTTCCTCCCTCTATCCCATTCCGTTCCTCCCTCTACCCCATTCCTTTCCTGTCTCTACCCCATTCCTTTCCTGCCTCTACCTCATTCCTTTCCTCCCTCTACACCATTCCTTTCTTCCCTCTACCCCATTCCTTTCCTCCCTCTACCCCATTCCTTTCCTCCCACTACACCATTCCTTTCCTCCCTGTGCGCCATTCCTTTCCTCCCACTACCCCATTCCTTTAACCCCACTACCCGATTCTTTTCCTCCCTCTACTCCACTCCTTTCCTCCCTCTGCCCAATTCCTTTCCTCCCACTACCCCATTCCTTTCCTCCCTCTACCCCATTCCTTTCCTCCCACTACCCCATTCCTTTCCTCCCTCTATCCCATTCCTTTCCTCCCTCTGCCCCACTCCTTTCCTCCCACTACCCCATTCCTTCCCTCCCTCTACCCCATTGCTTTCCTCCCACTGCCCCATTCCTTTCCTTCCTCTATCCCATTCCTTTCCTCCCACTGCACCATTCCTTTCCTCCCACAGCCCCATACCTTTCCTCCCTCTACCCCATTCATTTCCTCCCATTGCCCTATTCCTTTCCTCCAACTACCCCATTCCTTTCCACCCACTGCCCTATTCCTTTCCTCCCTCTATCCCATTCCTTTCCTCCCACTGCCCCATTCCTTTCCTCCCATTGCCCCTTTCATTTCCTCCATCTACCCCATTCCTTTCCTCCCTCTACCCCATTAATTTCCTCCCTCTATCCCATTCCTTTCCTCCCTCTTTCCCACTCCTTTCCTCCCACCACCCCATTCCTTTCCTCCCACTACCCCATTGCTTTCCTCCCACTGCCCCATTCCTTTCCTCCGTCTATCCCATGCCTTTCCTCCCTCTACCCCATTCCTTTCCTCCCAGTACTCCATTCCTTTCCTGACTCTACCCCATTCCTTTCCTCCCACTGCCCCATTCCTTAACTCCCTCTACCCCATTCCTTTCCTCCCACTTCCCCATTCCCTATCTCCCTCTACCCGATTCCTTACCTCCGTCTACCCCACTCCTTGCCTCCCACTACCTCAATCCTTTCCTCTGTCTACCCACTCCTTTCCTCCCACTATCCCATTCCGTTCCTCCACTACCCCATTCCTTTCCTCCCACTGCCCCACTCCTTTCCCCTACTGCCCCATTCCTTTCTTCCCTCTACCCCATTCCTTTCCTCCCTCTACCCCATTCCTTTCCTCCCACTTCCCCATTCCTTTCCTCCCTCTATCCCATTCCTTTCCTCCCACTACCCCATTCCTTTCCTCCCTCTACCCCATTCATTTCCTTCCTCTACCCCATTCCTTTCCTCCAACTACCCCACTCCTTCCCTCTCACTGCCCCATTCCTTTCCTCCCACTGCCCCATTCTTTTCCTCCAACTGCCCCACTGATTTCCTCCCTCTACCCCATTCCTTTACCCTCACTACCCCATTTCTTTCCTCCCTCTACCCCATTCCTTTCCTCCGTCTACCCCATTCCTTTCCTCCCTTTACCCCATTCCTTTCCTATCACTGCCCCATTCCTTTCCTCCCACTGCCCCATTCACTTCCACCCTCTATCCCATTCCTTTCCTCGCACTGGCCCCATTCCTTTCCTCCCTCTATCCCATTCCTTTCCTCCCTCTATCCATTCCATTCCTCCCTCTACCCTATTCCATTCCTCCCATTTCCCCATTCCTTTCCTCCATCTACCCCATTCCTTTCCTCCCACTACACTATTCCTTTCCTCCCACTACCCCATTCCTTTCCTCTGTCTACTCTGTTCCTTTCCTCCCTCTACCCCATTCCTTTCCTCCCTCTACCCCATTCCTTTCCTCCATCTATCCCATTCCTTTCCTCCCTCTATCCCATTCCGTTCCTCCCTCTACCCCATTCCTTTCCTGTCTCTACCCCATTCCTTTCCTGCCTCTACCTCATTCCTTTCCTCCCTCTACACCATTCCTTTCTTCCCTCTACCCCATTCCTTTCCTCCCTCTACCCCATTCCTTTCCTCCCACTACACCATTCCTTTCCTCCCTGTGCGCCATTCCTTTCCTCCCACTACCCCATTCCTTTAACCCCACTACCCGATTCTTTTCCTCCCTCTACTCCACTCCTTTCCTCCCTCTGCCCAATTCCTTTCCTCCCACTACCCCATTCCTTTCCTCCCTCTACCCCATTCCTTTCCTCCCACTACCCCATTCCTTGTCCTCCCTCTATCCCATTCCTTTCCTCCCTCTGCCCCACTCCTTTCCTCCCACTACCCCATTCCTTCCCTCCCTCTACCCCATTGCTTTCCTCCCACTGCCCCATTCCTTTCCTTCCTCTATCCCATTCCTTTCCTCCCACTGCACCATTCCTTTCCTCCCACAGCCCCATACCTTTCCTCCCTCTACCCCATTCATTTCCTCCCATTGCCCTATTCCTTTCCTCCAACTACCCCATTCCTTTCCACCCACTGCCCTATTCCTTTCCTCCCTCTATCCCATTCCTTTCCTCCCTCTATCCCATTCCTATCCTCCCTCTACCCCATTCCTTTTATCCTGCTGCCCCATTCCTTTTCTCCCACTACCCCATTCCTTTCCTACCTCTGCGTCATTCCATTCCTCACACTTCCCAACTCCTTTCCTCCCACTATCCCATTCCTTTCCTCCATCTACCCCATTCTTTTCTTCCCTCTATCCCATTCCTTTCCTCCCTCTACCCCACTCCTTTCATCCCACTGCCCCATTCCTTTCCTCCCTCTCTCCAATTCCTTTCCTCCCTCTACCCCATTCCTTTCCTCCCACTGCCCCATTCCTTTCCTCCCTCTACCCCATTCCTTTCCTACCACTGCCCCATTCCTTTCCACCCTCTATCCCATTCCTTTCCTCCCTCTACCCCATTCCTTTCCTACCACTGCTCCATTCCTTTCCTCTGTCTACCCGATTACCTTCCTCCCACTGCCCCATTCCTTTCGTCAACTGCCCCACTCCTTTCCTCCCACTGCCCCATTCCTTTCAGCCAACTGCCCCACTCCTTTCCTCCCTCTATCCCATTACTTTCCTCCCTCTATCCCATTCCTTACCTCCCTCTATCCCATTCCTTTCCTCCCTCTACCCCATTCATTTCCTCCCATTGCCCTATTCCTTTCCTCCGTCTACCCCATTCCTTTCCACCCACTGCACTATTCCTTTCCTCCCTCTACCCCATTCCTTTCCTCCCATTGCCCCATTCATTTCCTCCATCTACCCCATTCCTTTCCTCCCTCTATCCCATTCCTTTCCTCCATCTACCCCACTCCTTTCCTCCCACCACCCCATTCCTTTCCTCCCTCTACCCCATTGCTTTCCTCCCACTGCCCCATTCCTTTCCTCCGTCTATCCCATGCCTTTCCTCCCTCTACCCCATTCCTTTCCTCCCAGTACTCCATTCCTTTCCTGACTCTACCCCATTCCTTTCCTCCCACTGCCCCATTCCTTAACTCCCTCTACCCCATTCATTTCATCCCTCTACCCCATTCCTTTCCTCCAACTAACCCACTCCTTTCCTCCAACTACCCCACTCCTTTCCTCTCACTGCCCCATTCCTTTCCTCCCACTGCCCCATTCTTTTCCTCCAACTGCCCAACTCCTTTCCTCCCACTGCCCCATTCCTTTCCTCCGTCTACCCCACTCCTTTCCTCCCTTTACCCCATTCCTTTCCTATCACTGCCCCATTCCTTTCCTCCCACTGCCCCATTCACTTCCACCCTCTATCCCATTCCTTTCCTCGCACTGCCCCATTCCTTTCCTCCCTCTACACCATTCCATTCCGCTCACTGCCCCATTCCTTTCCTCCCTCTATCCCATTCCTTTCCTCCCTCTATCCCATTCCTTTCCTCCCTCTATCGCATGCCTTTCCTCCCTCTACCCCATTCCTTTCCTCCCACTACTCCATTCCTTTCCTGACTCTACCCCATTCCTTTCCTCCCAATGCCCCATTCCTTAACTCCCTCTACCCCATTCCTTTCCTCCCACTGCCCCATTCCCTAACTCCTTCTACCCCATTCCTTACCTCGGTCTACCCCAATCCTTTCCTCTGTCTACCCCACTCCTTTCCTCCCACTACCCCATTCCATTCCTCCCACTACCCCATTCCTTTCCTCCCACTGCCCCATTCCTTTCCTCCCACTACCCCATTCCTTTCTTCCCTCTACCCCATTCCTTTCCTCCCTCTACCCCATTCCTTTCCTCCCACTGCCCCATTCCTTTCCACCCTCTATCCCATTTCTTTCCTCCCTCTATCCCATTCCTTTCCTCCCACTACCCCATTCCTTTCCTCCCTCTACCCCATTCATTTCCTCCCTCAACCCCATTCCTTTCCTCCAACTACCCCACTCCTTTCCTCCCTCTACACCATTCCTTTCCTCTCACTGCCCCGTTCCGTTCCTCCCTCTATCCCATTCCAGTCCCCCCTCTACCCTATTCCATTCCTCCCATTTCCCCATTCCTTTCCTCCATCTACCCCATTCCTTTCCTCCCACTACCCCATTCCATTCCTCCCACTACCCCATTCCTTTCCTCCCACTGCCCCATTCCTTTCCTCCCACTACCCCATTCCTTTCTTCCCTCTACCCCATTCCTTTCCTCCCTCTACCCCATTCCTTTCCTCCCACTGCCCCATTCCTTTCCACCCTCTATCCCATTTCTTTCCTCCCTCTATCCCATTCCTTTCCTCCCACTACCCCATTCCTTTCCTCCCTCTACCCCATTCATTTCCTCCCTCAACCCCATTCCTTTCCTCCAACTACCCCACTCCTTTCCTCCCTCTACACCATTCCTTTCCTCTCACTGCCCCGTTCCTTTCCTCCCTCTATCCCATTCCAGTCCCCCCTCTACCCTATTCCATTCCTCCCATTTCCCCATTCCTTTCCTCCATCTACCCCATTCCTTTCCTCCCACTACACTATTCCTTTCCTCCCACTGCCCCATTGCTTTCCTCTGTCTACTCTGTTCCTTTCCTCCCTCTATCCCATTCCTTTCCTCCCTCTACCCAACTCCTTTCCTCCCACTACCCCATTCCTTCCCTCACTCTACCCCATTGCTTTCCTCCCACTGCCCCATTCCTTTCCTTCCTCTATCCCATTCCATTCCTCCCACTGCCCCATTCCTTTCCTCCCACTGCCCCATTCCTTTCCTCCCTCTACCCCATTCCTTTCCTACCACTGCCCCATTCCTTTCCACCCTCTATCCCATTCCTTCCCTCCCTCTACCCCATTCCTTTCCTCCCACTGCCCCATTCCTTTCCTCCCTCTATCCCATTCCTTTCCTCCCACTGCCACATTCCTTTCCTCCCACTGCCCCATTCCTTTCCACCCTGTGCCCTATTCCTTTCCTCCCACTGCCCCATTCCTTTCAGCCAACTGCCCCACTCCTTTCCTCCCTCTATCCCATTCCTTTCCTCCCTCTATCCCATTCCTTTCCTCCCTCTACCCCATTCCTTTTATCCTGCTGCCCCATTCCTTTTCTCCCACTACCCCATTCCTTTCCTACCTCTGCGTCATTCCATTCCTCACACTTCCCAACTCCTTTCCTCCCACTATCCCATTCCTTTCCTCCATCTACCCCATTCTTTTCTTCCCTCTATCCCATTCCTTTCCTCCCTCTACCCCACTCCTTTCATCCCACTGCCCCATTCCTTTCCTCCCTCTCTCCAATTCCTTTCCTCCCTCTACCCCATTCCTTTCCTCCCACTGCCCCATTCCTTTCCTCCCTCTACCCCATTCCTTTCCTACCACTGCCCCATTCCTTTCCACCCTCTATCCCATTCCTTTCCTCCCTCTACCCCATTCCTTTCCTACCACTGCTCCATTCCTTTCCTCTGTCTACCCGATTACCTTCCTCCCACTGCCCCATTCCTTTCGTCAACTGCCCCACTCCTTTCCTCCCACTGCCCCATTCCTTTCAGCCAACTGCCCCACTCCTTTCCTCCCTCTATCCCATTACTTTCCTCCCTCTATCCCATTCCTTACCTCCCTCTATCCCATTCCTTTCCTCCCTCTACCCCATTCATTTCCTCCCATTGCCCTATTCCTTTCCTCCGTCTACCCCATTCCTTTCCACCCACTGCACTATTCCTTTCCTCCCTCTACCCCATTCCTTTCCTCCCATTGCCCCATTCATTTCCTCCATCTACCCCATTCCTTTCCTCCCTCTATCCCATTCCTTTCCTCCATCTACCCCACTCCTTTCCTCCCACCACCCCATTCCTTTCCTCCCTCTACCCCATTGCTTTCCTCCCACTGCCCCATTCCTTTCCTCCGTCTATCCCATGCCTTTCCTCCCTCTACCCCATTCCTTTCCTCCCAGTACTCCATTCCTTTCCTGACTCTACCCCATTCCTTTCCTCCCACTGCCCCATTCCTTAACTCCCTCTACCCCATTCATTTCATCCCTCTACCCCATTCCTTTCCTCCAACTACCCCACTCCTTTCCTCTCACTGCCCCATTCCTTTCCTCCCACTGCCCCATTCTTTTCCTCCAACTGCCCAACTCCTTTCCTCCCACTGCCCCATTCCTTTCCTCCGTCTACCCCACTCCTTTCCTCCCTTTACCCCATTCCTTTCCTATCACTGCCCCATTCCTTTCCTCCCACTGCCCCATTCACTTCCACCCTCTATCCCATTCCTTTCCTCGCACTGCCCCATTCCTTTCCTCCCTCTACACCATTCCATTCCGCTCACTGCCCCATTCCTTTCCTCCCTCTATCCCATTCCTTTCCTCCCTCTATCCCATTCCTTTCCTCCCTCTATCGCATGCCTTTCCTCCCTCTACCCCATTCCTTTCCTCCCACTACTCCATTCCTTTCCTGACTCTACCCCATTCCTTTCCTCCCAATGCCCCATTCCTTAACTCCCTCTACCCCATTCCTTTCCTCCCACTGCCCCATTCCCTAACTCCTTCTACCCCATTCCTTACCTCGGTCTACCCCAATCCTTTCCTCTGTCTACCCCACTCCTTTCCTCCCACTACCCCATTCCATTCCTCCCACTACCCCATTCCTTTCCTCCCACTGCCCCATTCCTTTCCTCCCACTACCCCATTCCTTTCTTCCCTCTACCCCATTCCTTTCCTCCCTCTACCCCATTCCTTTCCTCCCACTGCCCCATTCCTTTCCACCCTCTATCCCATTTCTTTCCTCCCTCTATCCCATTCCTTTCCTCCCACTACCCCATTCCTTTCCTCCCTCTACCCCATTCATTTCCTCCCTCAACCCCATTCCTTTCCTCCAACTACCCCACTCCTTTCCTCCCTCTACACCATTCCTTTCCTCTCACTGCCCCGTTCCTTTCCTCCCTCTATCCCATTCCAGTCCCCCCTCTACCCTATTCCATTCCTCCCATTTCCCCATTCCTTTCCTCCATCTACCCCATTCCTTTCCTCCCACTACCCCATTCCATTCCTCCCACTACCCCATTCCTTTCCTCCCACTGCCCCATTCCTTTCCTCCCACTACCCCATTCCTTTCTTCCCTCTACCCCATTCCTTTCCTCCCTCTACCCCATTCCTTTCCTCCCACTGCCCCATTCCTTTCCACCCTCTATCCCATTTCTTTCCTCCCTCTATCCCATTCCTTTCCTCCCACTACCCCATTCCTTTCCTCCCTCTACCCCATTCATTTCCTCCCTCAACCCCATTCCTTTCCTCCAACTACCCCACTCCTTTCCTCCCTCTACACCATTCCTTTCCTCTCACTGCCCCGTTCCTTTCCTCCCTCTATCCCATTCCAGTCCCCCCTCTACCCTATTCCATTCCTCCCATTTCCCCATTCCTTTCCTCCATCTACCCCATTCCTTTCCTCCCACTACACTATTCCTTTCCTCCCACTGCCCCATTGCTTTCCTCTGTCTACTCTGTTCCTTTCCTCCCTCTACCCCATTCCTTTCCTCCCTCTATCCCATTCCTTTCCTGCCTGTACCCCACTCCTTTCCTCCAACTACCCCATTTGTTTCCTCCCACTACCCCATTCCTTTCCTCCCACTGCCCCATTCCTTTCCTCCCTCTATCCAATTCTTTTCCTCTCTCTACCCCATTCCTTTCCTGCCTCTACCCCATTCCTTTCCTGCCTCTACCCTATTCCTTTCCTCCCACTCCACCATTCCTTTCTTCCCTCTACCCCATTCCCTTCCACCCTCTATCCCATTCCTTTCCTCCCTCTGCCCAATTCCTTTCCTCCCTCTACCCCATTCCTTTCCTCCCTCTATCCCATTCCTTTCATCCCTCTACCCAACTTCTTTCCTCCCACTACCCCATTCCTTCCCTCCCTCTGCCCCATTGCTTTCCTCCCACTGCCCCATTCCTTTCCTTCCTCTATCCCATTCCTTTCCTCCCACTGCCCCATTCCTTTCCTCCCACTGCCCCATTCCTTTCCTCCCTCTACCCCATTCCTTTCCTACCACTGCCCCATTCCTTTCCACCCTCTATCCCATTCCTTTCCTCCCTCCACCCCATTCCTTTCCTCCCACTGCCCCATTCCTTTCCTCTGTCTACCCAATTACTTTCCTCCCACTGCCCCATTCCTTTCGTCAACTGCCCCACTCCTTTCCTCCCACTGCCCCATTCCTTTCAGCCAACTGCCCCACTCCTTTCCTCCCTCTATCCCATTCCTTTCCTCCCTCTATCCCATTCCTTACCTCCCTCTATCCCATTCCTTTCCTCCCTCTACCCCATTCATTTCCTCCCATTGCCCTATTCCTTTCCTCCGTCTACCCCATTCCTTTCCACCCACTGGACTATTCCTTTCCTCCCTCTACCCCATTCCTTTCCTCCCATTGCCCCATTCATTTCCTCCATCTACCCCATTCCTTTCCTCCCTCTACCCCATTAATTTCCTCCCTCTATCCCATTCCTTTCCTCCCTCTTTCCCACTCCTTTCCTCCCACCACCCCATTCCTTTCCTCCCACTACCCCATTGCTTTCCTCCCACTGCCCCATTCCTTTCCTCCGTCTATCCCATGCCTTTCCTCCCTCTACCCCATTCCTTTCCTCCCAGTACTCCATTCCTTTCCTGACTCTACCCCATTCCTTTCCTCCCACTGCCCCATTCCTTAACTCCCTCTACCCCATTCCTTTCCTCCCACTTCCCCATTCCCTATCTCCCTCTACCCGATTCCTTACCTCCGTCTACCCCACTCCTTGCCTCCCACTACCTCAATCCTTTCCTCTGTCTACCCCACTCCTTTCCTCCCACTATCCCATTCCGTTCCTCCCACTACCCCATTCCTTTCCTCCCACTGCCCCACTCCTTTCCCCCTACTGCCCCATTCCTTTCTTCCCTCTACCCCATTCCTTTCCTCCCTCTACCCCATTCCTTTCCTCCCACTTCCCCATTCCTTTCCTCCCTCTATCCCATTCCTTTCCTCCCACTACCCCATTCCTTTCCTCCCTCTACCCCATTCATTTCCTTCCTCTACCCCATTCCTTTCCTCCAACTACCCCACTCCTTCCCTCTCACTGCCCCATTCCTTTCCTCCCACTGCCCCATTCTTTTCCTCCAACTGCCCCACTGATTTCCTCCCTCTACCCCATTCCTTTACCCTCACTACCCCATTTCTTTCCTCCCTCTACCCCATTCCTTTCCTCCGTCTACCCCATTCCTTTCCTCCCTTTACCCCATTCCTTTCCTATCACTGCCCCATTCCTTTCCTCCCACTGCCCCATTCACTTCCACCCTCTATCCCATTCCTTTCCTCGCACTGCCCCATTCCTTTCCTCCCTCTATCCCATTCCTTTCCTCCCTCTATCCCATTCCATTCCTCCCTCTACCCTATTCCATTCCTCCCATTTCCCCATTCCTTTCCTCCATCTACCCCATTCCTTTCCTCCCACTACACTATTCCTTTCCTCCCACTACCCCATTCCTTTCCTCTGTCTACTCTGTTCCTTTCCTCCCTCTACCCCATTCCTTTCCTCCCTCTACCCCATTCCTTTCCTCCATCTATCCCATTCCTTTCCTCCCTCTATCCCATTCCGTTCCTCCCTCTACCCCATTCCTTTCCTGTCTCTACCCCATTCCTTTCCTGCCTCTACCTCATTCCTTTCCTCCCTCTACACCATTCCTTTCTTCCCTCTACCCCATTCCTTTCCTCCCTCTACCCCATTCCTTTCCTCCCACTACACCATTCCTTTCCTCCCTGTGCGCCATTCCTTTCCTCCCACTACCCCATTCCTTTAACCCCACTACCCGATTCTTTTCCTCCCTCTACTCCACTCCTTTCCTCCCTCTGCCCAATTCCTTTCCTCCCACTACCCCATTCCTTTCCTCCCTCTACCCCATTCCTTTCCTCCCACTACCCCATTCCTTTCCTCCCTCTATCCCATTCCTTTCCTCCCTCTGCCCCACTCCTTTCCTCCCACTACCCCATTCCTTCCTCCCTCTACCCCATTGCTTTCCTCCCACTGCCCCATTCCTTTCCTTCCTCTATCCCATTCCTTTCCTCCCACTGCACCATTCCTTTCCTCCCACAGCCCCATACCTTTCCTCCCTCTACCCCATTCATTTCCTCCCATTGCCCTATTCCTTTCCTCCAACTACCCCATTCCTTTCCACCCACTGCCCTATTCCTTTCCTCCCTCTATCCCATTCCTTTCCTCCCACTGCCCCATTCCTTTCCACCCTCTACCCCATTCCTTTCCACCCACTGCCCCATTCCTTTCCTCCCTCTATCCCATTCCTTTCCTCCATCTACCCCATTCCATTCCTCCCTCTACCCCATTCCTTTCCTCCGTCTACCCCATTCCTTTCCATGCACTGCCCCATTCCTTTCCTCCCTCAACCCTATTCCTTTCCTCCCTCTACCCCATTCCTTTCCTCCCACTGCCCCATTCCTTTGCTACATTTATCCCATTCTTTTCCTCCCTCTATCCCATTCTTTTCCTCCCTCTGCCCAATTCCTTTCCTCCATCTACCACATTTATTTCCTCCCTCTATCCCATTCCTTTCCTCCCTCTACCCAACTCCTTTCCTCCCACTACCCCATTCCTTCCCTCACTCTACCCCATTGCTTTCCTCCCACTGCCCCATTCCTTTCCTTCCTCTATCCCATTCCATTCCTCCCACTGCCCCATTCCTTTCCTCCCACTGCCCCATTCCTTTCCTCCCTCTACCCCATTCCTTTCCTACCACTGCCCCATTCCTTTCCACCCTCTATCCCATTCCTTCCCTCCCTCTACCCCATTCCTTTCCTCCCACTGCCCCATTCCTTTCCTCCCTCTATCCCATTCCTTTCCTCCCTCTATCCCATTCCTTTCCTCCCTCTACCCCATTCCTTTTATCCTGCTGCCCCATTCCTTTTCTCCCACTACCCCATTCCTTTCCTACCTCTGCGTCATTCCATTCCTCACACTTCCCAACTCCTTTCCTCCCACTATCCCATTCCTTTCCTCCATCTACCCCATTCTTTTCTTCCCTCTATCCCATTCCTTTCCTCCCTCTACCCCACTCCTTTCATCCCACTGCCCCATTCCTTTCCTCCCTCTCTCCAATTCCTTTCCTCCCTCTACCCCATTCCTTTCCTCCCACTGCCCCATTCCTTTCCTCCCTCTACCCCATTCCTTTCCTACCACTGCCCCATTCCTTTCCACCCTCTATCCCATTCCTTTCCTCCCTCTACCCCATTCCTTTCCTACCACTGCTCCATTCCTTTCCTCTGTCTACCCGATTACCTTCCTCCCACTGCCCCATTCCTTTCGTCAACTGCCCCACTCCTTTCCTCCCACTGCCCCATTCCTTTCAGCCAACTGCCCCACTCCTTTCCTCCCTCTATCCCATTACTTTCCTCCCTCTATCCCATTCCTTACCTCCCTCTATCCCATTCCTTTCCTCCCTCTACCCCATTCATTTCCTCCCATTGCCCTATTCCTTTCCTCCGTCTACCCCATTCCTTTCCACCCACTGCACTATTCCTTTCCTCCCTCTACCCCATTCCTTTCCTCCCATTGCCCCATTCATTTCCTCCATCTACCCCATTCCTTTCCTCCCTCTATCCCATTCCTTTCCTCCATCTACCCCACTCCTTTCCTCCCACCACCCCATTCCTTTCCTCCCTCTACCCCATTGCTTTCCTCCCACTGCCCCATTCCTTTCCTCCGTCTATCCCATGCCTTTCCTCCCTCTACCCCATTCCTTTCCTCCCAGTACTCCATTCCTTTCCTGACTCTACCCCATTCCTTTCCTCCCACTGCCCCATTCCTTAACTCCCTCTACCCCATTCCTTTCCTCCCACTGCCCCATTCCCTAACTCCCTCTACCCGATTCCTTACCTCCGTCTACCCCACTCCTTGCCTCCCACTACCTCAATCCTTTCCTCTGTCTACCCCACTCCTTTCCTCCCACTACCCCATTCCGTTCCTCCCACTACCCCATTCCTTTCCTCCCACTGCCCCACTCCTTTCCCCCCACTACCCCATTCCTTTCTTCCATCCACCCCATTCCTTTCCACCCTCTACCCCATTCCTTTCCTCCCACTTCCCAATTCCTTTCCTCCCTCTATCCCATTCCTTTCCTCCCACTACCCCATTCCTTTCCTCCCTCTACCCCATTCATTTCATCCCTCTACCCCATTCCTTTCCTCCAACTACCCCACTCCTTTCCTCTCACTGCCCCATTCCTTTCCTCCCACTGCCCCATTCTTTTCCTCCAACTGCCCAACTCCTTTCCTCCCACTGCCCCATTCCTTTCCTCCGTCTACCCCACTCCTTTCCTCCCTTTACCCCATTCCTTTCCTATCACTGCCCCATTCCTTTCCTCCCACTGCCCCATTCACTTCCACCCTCTATCCCATTCCTTTCCTCGCACTGCCCCATTCCTTTCCTCCCTCTACACCATTCCATTCCGCTCACTGCCCCATTCCTTTCCTCCCTCTATCCCATTCCTTTCCTCCCTCTATCCCATTCCATTCCTCCCTCTACCCTATTCCATTCCTCCCATTTCCCCATTTCTTTCCTCCATCTATCCCATTCCTTTCCTCCCTCTATCCCATTCCGTTCCTCCCTCTACCCCACTCCTTTCCTCCCACTACCCCATTCCTTTCATCCCACTGCCCCATTCCTTTCCTCCCTCTATCCCATTCCTTTCCTCCATCTACCCCATTCCATTCCTCCCTCTACTCCATTCCTTTCCTCCGTCTACCCCATTCCTTTCCTCCCACTGCCCCATTCCTTTGCTACATTTATCCCATTCTTTTCCTCCCTCTATCCCATTCTTTTCCTCCCTCTGCCCAACTCCTTTCCTCCCTCTACCCCATTCCTTTCCTCCCTCTATCCCATTCCTTTCCTCCCTCTACCCAACTCCTTTCCTCCCACTACCCCATTCCTTCCCTCACTCTACCCCATTGCTTACCTCCCACTGCCCCATTCCTTTCCTTCCTCTATCCCATTCCATTCCTCCCACTGCCCCATTCCTTTCCTCCCACTGCCCCATTCCTTTCCTCCCTCTATCCCATTCCTTTCCTCCCACTACCCCATTCCTTTCCTCTGTCTACCCCATTCCTTTCCATGCACTGCCCCATTCCTTTCCTCCCTCAACCCCATTCCTTTCCTCCCTCTACCCCATTCCTTTCCTCCCACTGCCCCATTCCTTTGCTACATTTATCCCATTCTTTTCCTCCCTCTATCCCATTCTTTTCCTCCCTCTGCCCAATTCCTTTCCTCCCTCTACCCCATTTATTTCCTCCCTCTATCCCATTCCTTTCCTCCCTCTACCCAACTCCTTTCCTCCCACTACCCCATTCCGTCCCTCACTCTACCCCATTGCTTTCCTCCCACTGCCCCATTCCTTTCCTTCCTCTATCCCATTCCATTCCTCCCACTGCCCCATTCCTTTCCTCTCACTGCCACATTCCTTTCCTCCCTCTACCCCATTCCTTTCCTACCACTGCCCCATTCCTTTCCACCCTCTATCCCATTCCTTCCCTCCCTCTACCCCATTCCTTTCCTCCCACTGCCCCATTCCTTTCCTCCCTCTATCCCATTCCTTTCCTCCCACTGCCACATTCCTTTCCTCCCACTGCCCCATTCCTTTCGTCAACTGCCCCACTCCTTTCCTCCCACTGCCCCATTCCTTTCAGCCAACTGCCCCACTCCTTTCCTCCCTCTATCCCATTCCTTTCCTCCCTCTATCCCATTCCTTTCCTCCCTCTACCCCATTCCTTTTATCCTGCTGCCCCATTCCTTTTCTCCCACTACCCCATTCCTTTCCTACCTCTGCGTCATTCCATTCCTCACACTTCCCAACTCCTTTCCTCCCACTACCCCATTCCTTTCCTCCCTCTACCCCATTCCTTTCTTCCCTCTATCCCATTCCTTTCCTCCCTCTACCCCACTCCTTTCATCCCACTGCCCCATTCCTTTCCTCCCTCTCTCCAATTCCTTTCCTCCCTCTACCCCATTCCTTTCCTCCCTCTATCCCATTCCATTCCTCCCTCTACCCTATTCCATTCCTCCCATTTCCCCATTCCTTTCCTCCATCTACCCCATTCCTTTCCTCCCTCTACCCCATTTCTTTCCTCCATCTATCCCATTCCTTTCCTCCCTCTATCCCATTCCGTTCCTCCCTCTACCCCACTCCTTTCCTCCCACTACCCCATTCCTTTCATCCCACTGCCCATTCCTTTCCTCCCTCTATCCCATTCCTTTCCTCCATCTACCCCATTCCATTCCTCCCTCTACTCCATTCCTTTCCTCCGTCTACCCCATTCCTTTCCTCCCACTGCCCCATTCCTTTGCTACATTTATCCCATTCTTTTCCTCCCTCTATCCCATTCTTTTCCTCCCTCTGCCCAACTCCTTTCCTCCCTCTACCCCATTCCTTTCCTCCCTCTATCCCATTCCTTTCCTCCCTCTACCCAACTCCTTTCCTCCCACTACCCATTCCTTCCCTCACTCTACCCCATTGCTTACCTCCCACTGCCCCATTCCTTTCCTTCCTCTATCCCATTCCATTCCTCCCACTGCCCCATTCCTTTCCTCCCACTGCCCCATTCCTTTCCTCCCTCTATCCCATTCCTTTCCTCCCACTACCCCATTCCTTTCCTCTGTCTACCCCATTCCTTTCCATGCACTGCCCCATTCCTTTCCTCCCTCAACCCCATTCCTTTCCTCCCTCTACCCCATTCCTTTCCTCCCACTGCCCCATTCCTTTGCTACATTTATCCCATTCTTTTCCTCCCTCTATCCCATTCCTTTCCTCCCTCTATCCCATTCCTTTCCTCCCTCTACCCCATTCCTTTTATCCTGCTGCCCCATTCCTTTTCTCCCACTACCCCATTCCTTTCCTACCTCTGCGTCATTCCATTCCTCACACTTCCCAACTCCTTTCCTCCCACTACCCCATTCCTTTCCTCCCTCTACCCCATTCCTTTCTTCCCTCTATCCCATTCCTTTCCTCCCTCTACCCCACTCCTTTCATCCCACTGCCCCATTCCTTTCCTCCCTCTCTCCAATTCCTTTCCTCCCTCTACCCCATTCCTTTCCTCCCACTGCCCCATTCCTTTCCTCCCTCTACCCCATTCCTTTCCTACCACTGCCCCATTCCTTTCCACCCTCTATCCCATTCCTTTCCTCCCTCTACCCCATTCCTTTCCTCCCTCTACCCCATTCCTTACCTCCCTCTATCCATTCCTTTCCTCCCTCTACCCCATTCATTTCCTCCCATTGCCCTATTCCTTTCCTCCGTCTACCCCATTCCTTTCCACCCACTGCACTATTCCTTTCCTCCCTCTACCCCATTCCTTTCCTCCCATTGCCCCATTCATTTCCTCCATCTACCCCATTCCTTTCCTCCCTCTACCCCATTCCTTTCCTCCCTCTATCCCATTCCTTTCCTCCCTCTACCCCACTCCTTTCCTCCCACCACCCCATTCCTTTCCTCCCTCTACCCCATTGCTTTCCTCCCACTGCCCCATTCCTTTCCTCCGTCTATCCCATGCCTTCCCTCCCTCTACCCCATTCCTTTCCTCCCAGTACTCCATTCCTTTCCTGACTCTACCCCATTCCTTTCCTCCCACTGCCCCATTCCTTAACTCCCTCTACCCCATTCCTTTCCTCCCACTGCCCCATTCCCTAACTCCCTCTACCCGATTCCTTACCTCCGTCTACCCCACTCCTTGCCTCCCACTACCTCAATCCTTTCCTCTGTCTACCCCACTCCTTTCCTCCCACTACCCCATTCCATTCCTCCCACTACCCATTCCTTTCCTCCCACTGCCCCACTCCTTTCCCCCCACTACCCCATTCCTTTCTTCCATCCACCCCATTCCTTTCCACCCTCTACCCCATTCCTTTCCTCCCACTTCCCAATTCCTTTCCTCCCTCTATCCCATACCTTTCCTCCCACTACCCCATTCCTTTCCTCCCTCTACCCCATTCATTTCATCCCTCTACCCCATTCCTATCCTCCAACTACCCCACTCCTTTCCTCTCACTGCCCCATTCCTTTCCTCCCACTGCCCCATTCTTTTCCTCCAACTACCCAACTCCTTTCCTCCCACTGCCCCATTCCTTTCCTCCGTCTACCCCACTCCTTTCCTCCCTTTACCCCATTCCTTTCCTATCACTGCCCCATTCCTTTCCTCCCACTGCCCCATTCACTTCCACCCTCTATCCCATTCCTTTCCTCGCACTGCCCCATTCCTTTCCTCCCTCTACACCATTCCATTCCGCTCACTGCCCCATTCCTTTCCTCCCTCTATCCCATTCCTTTCCTCCCTCTATCCCATTCCATTCCTCCCTCTACCCTATTCCATTCCTCCCATTTCCCCATTCCTTTCCTCCATCTACCCCATTCCTTTCCTCCCTCTACCCCATTTCTTTCCTCCATCTATCCCATTCCTTTCCTCCCTCTATCCCATTCCGTTCCTCCCTCTACCCCACTCCTTTCCTCCCACTACCCCATTCCTTTCATCCCACTGCCCCATTCCTTTCCTCCCTCTATCCCATTCCTTTCCTCCATCTACCCCATTCCATTCCTCCCTCTACTCCATTCCTTTCCTCCGTCTACCCCATTCCTTTCCTCCCACTGCCCCATTCCTTTGCTACATTTATCCCATTCTTTTCCTCCCTCTATCCCATTCTTTTCCTCCCTCTGCCCAACTCCTTTCCTCCCTCTACCCCATTCCTTTCCTCCCTCTATCCCATTCCTTTCCTCCCTCTACCCAACTCCTTTCCTCCCACTACCCCATTCCTTCCCTCACTCTACCCCATTGCTTACCTCCCACTGCCCCATTCCTTTCCTTCCTCTATCCCATTCCATTCCTCCCACTGCCCCATTCCTTTCCTCCCACTGCCCCATTCCTTTCCTCCCTCTATCCCATTCCTTTCCTCCCACTACCACATTCCTTTCCTCCCACTGCCCCATTCCTTTCGTCAACTGCCCCACTCCTTTCCTCCCACTGCCCCATTCTTTTCAGCCAACTGCCCCACTCCTTTCCTCCCTCTATCCCATTCCTTTCCTCCCTCTATCCCATTCCCTCCCTCCCTCTACCCCATTCCTTTCCTCCCACTGCCCCATTCACTTCCACCCTCTATCCCATTCCTTTCCTCGCACTGCCCCATTCCTTTCCTCCCTCTACACCATTCCATTCCGCTCACTGCCCCATTCCTTTCCTCCCTCTATCCCATTCCTTTCCTCCCTCTATCCCATTCCATTCCTCCCTCTACCCTATTCCATTCCTCCCATTTCCCCATTCCTTTCCTCCATCTACCCCATTCCTTTCCTCCCTCTACCCCATTTCTTTCCTCCATCTATCCCATTCCTTTCCTCCCTCTATCCCATTCCGTTCCTCCCTCTACCCCACTCCTTTCCTCCCACTACCCCATTCCTTTCATCCCACTGCCCCATTCCTTTCCTCCCTCTATCCCATTCCTTTCCTCCATCTACCCCATTCCATTCCTCCCTCTACTCCATTCCTTTCCTCCGTCTACCCCATTCCTTTCCTCCCACTGCCCCATTCCTTTGCTACATTTATCCCATTCTTTTCCTCCCTCTATCCCATTCTTTTCCTCCCTCTGCCCAACTCCTTTCCTCCCTCTACCCCATTCCTTTCCTCCCTCTATCCCATTCCTTTCCTCCCTCTACCCAACTCCTTTCCTCCCACTACCCCATTCCTTCCCTCACTCTACCCCATTGCTTACCTCCCACTGCCCCATTCCTTTCCTTCCTCTATCCCATTCCATTCCTCCCACTGCCCCATTCCTTTCCTCCCACTGCCCCATTCCTTTCCTCCCTCTATCCCATTCCTTTCCTCCCACTACCACATTCCTTTCCTCCCACTGCCCCATTCCTTTCGTCAACTGCCCCACTCCTTTCCTCCCACTGCCCCATTCTTTTCAGCCAACTGCCCCACTCCTTTCCTCCCTCTATCCCATTCCTTTCCTCCCTCTATCCCATTCCCTCCCTCCCTCTACCCCATTCCTTTCCTCCTGCTGCCCCATTCCTTTTCTCCCACTACCCCATTCCTTTCCTACCTCTGCGTCATTCCATTCCTCACTCTTCCCAACTCCTTTCCTCCCACTACCCCATTCCTTTCCTCCCTCTACCCCATTCCTTTCTTCCCTCTATCCCATTCCTTTCCTCCCTCTACCCCACTCCTTTCATCCCACTGCCCCATTCCTTTCCTCCCTCTCTCCAATTCCTTTCCTCCCTCTACACCATTCCTTTCCTCCCTTTATCCCATTCCTTTCCTCCTTCTACCCCATTCCTTTCCTCCCACTACCCCATTCCTTTCCACCCTCTACCCCATTGCTTTCCTCCCACTGCCCCATTCCTTTCCTCCCTCTATCCCATGCCTTTCCTCCCTCTACCCCATTCCTTTCCTCCCACTACTCCATTCCTTTCCTGACTCTACCCCATTCCTTTCCTCCCACTGCCCCATTCCCTAACTCCCTCTACTCCATTCCTTACCTCCGTCTACCCCACTCCTTTCCTCCCACTACCCCATTCCTTTCCTCCCACTGCCCCACTCCTTTCCTCCCACTGCCCCATTCCTTTCTTCCCAATACCCCATTCCTTTCCTCCCTCTACCCCATTCATTTCCTCCCACTGCCCCATTCCTTTCCTCTCTCTATCCCATTTCTTTCCTCCCTCTATCCCATTCCTTTCCTCCCACTACCCTATTCCTTTCCTCCCTCTACCCAATCCATTTCCTCCCTCTACCCCATTCCTTTCCTCCAACTACCCCACTCCTTTCCTCACACTGCCCCATTCCTTTCCTCCCACTGCCCCATTCTTTTCCTCCAACTGCCCCACTCCTTTCCTCCCACTGCCCCATTCCTTTCCTCCTACTGCCCCACTGATTTCCTCCCTCTCCCCCATTCCTTTCCTCCCACTGCCCCATTCCTTTCCTCCCTCTACCCCATTCCTTTCCTCTCACTGCCCCATTCCTTTCCTCGCTCTATCCCATTCCTTTCCTCCCTCTATCCCATTCCATTCCTCCCTCTACCCTATTCCATTCCTCCCATTTCCCCATTCCTTTCCTACATCTACCCCATTCCTTTCCTCCCACTACACTATTCCTTTCCGCCCACTGCCCCATTCTTTTCCTCTGTCTACTCTGTTCCTTTCCTCCCTCTACCCCATTCCTTTCCTCCCTCTATGCCATTCCTTTCCTCCCTCTACCCCACTCCTTTCCTCCCACTACCCCATTTGTTTCCTCCCACTACCCCATTCCTTTCCTCCCACTGCCCCATTCCTTTCCTCCCTCTATCCCATTTCTTTCCTCCCTCTACCCCATTCCTTTCCTGCCTCTACCCCATTCCTTTCTTCCCTCTACCCCATTCCTTTCCACCCACTGCCCCATTCCTTTCTTCTCTCTACCACATCCCTTTCCTCCCACTGCCCCATTCCTTTCCTCCATCTACCCCATTCCTATCCTCCCTCAACCCCATTCCTTTCCTCCCACTGCCCCATTCCTTTCCTCCCTCTATCCCATTCCTTTCCTCCATCTACCCCATTCTATTCCTCCCTCCACCCCATTCCTTTCCTCCGTCTACCCCATTCCTTTCCATGCACTGCCCCATTCCTTTCCTCCCTCAACCCCATTCCTTTCCTCCCTCTACCCCATTCCTTTCCTCCCACTGCCCCATTCCTTTGCTACATTTATCCCATTCTTTTCCTCCCTCTATCCCATTCTTTTCCTCCCTCTGCCCAATTCCTTTCCTCCCTCTACCCCATTCCTTTCCTCCCTCTATCCCATTCCTTTCCACCCTCTACCCAACTCCTTTCCTCCCACAACCCCATTCCTTCCCTCACTCTACCCCATTGCTTTCCTCCCACTGCCCCATTCCTTTCCTTCCTCTATCTCATTCCATTCCTCCCACTGCCCCATTCCTTTCCTCCCACTGCCCCTTTCCTTTCCTCCCTCTACCCCATTCCTTTCCTACCACTGGCCCATTCCTTTCCACCCTCTATCCCATTCCTTCCCTCCCTCTACCCCATTCCTTTCCTCTCACTGCCCCATTCCTTTCCTCCCTCTATCCCATTCCTTTCCTCCCACTACCACATGCCTTTCCTCCCACTGCCCCATTCCTTTCGTCAACTGCCCCACTCCTTTCCTCCCACTGCCCCATTCCTTTCAGCCAACTGCCCCACTCCTTTCCTCCATCTATCCCATTCCTTTCCTCCCTCTATCCCATTCCTATCCTCCCTCTACCCCATTCCTTTCCTCCTGCTGCCCCATTCCTTTTCTCCCACTACCCCATTCCTTTCCTACCTCTGCGTCATTCCTTTCCTCCCTCCAGCCCATTCCGTTCCTCCCACTGCCCCATTCCTATCCACCCACTATCCCATTTCTTTCCACCCACTGCCCCATTCCTTTCCACCCTCTACCCCATTCCTTTCTTCCCACTACCCTATTCTTTTCCTCCCTGTACGCCATTCCTTTCCTCACTCTTCCCAACTTCTTTCCTCCCACTACCCCATTCCTTTCCTCCCTCTACCCCATTCCTTTCTTCCCTCTATCCCATTCCTTTCCTCCCTCTACCCCACTCCTTTCATCCCACTGCCCCATTCCTTTCCGCCCTCTCTCCAATTCCTTTCCTCCCTCTACCCCATTCCTTTCCTCCCTCTATCCCATTCCTTTCCTCCTTCTACCCCATTCCTTTCCTCCCACTACCCCATTCCTTTCCTCCCTCTACCCCATTGCTTTCCTCCCACTGCCCCATTCCTTTCCTCCCTCTATCCCATGCCTTTCCTCCCTCTACCCCATTCCTTTCCTCCCACTACTCCTTTCCTTTCCTGATTCTACCGCATTCCTTTCCTCCCACTGCCCCATTCCTTAACTCCCTCTACCCCATTCCTTTCCTCCCACTGCCCCATTCCCTAACTCCCTCTACTCCATTCCTTACCTCCGTCTACCCCACTCCTTTCCTCCCACTACCCCATTCCGTTCCCCTCCACTACCCCATTCCTTTCCTCCCATTGCCCCACTCCTTTCCTCCCACTGCCACATTCCTTTCTTCCCTCTACCACATTCCTTTCCTCCCACTGCCCCATTCCTTTCCTCCCACTGCCCCATTCTTTTCCTCCAACTGCCCCACTCCTTTCCTCCCACTGCCCCATTCCTTTCCTCCAACTGCCCCACTGATTTCCTCCCTCTACCCCATTCCTTTCCTCCCACTGCCCCATTCCTTTCCTCCCTCTACCCCATTCCTTTCCTCTCACTGCCCCATTCCTTTCCTCGCTCTATCCCATTCCTTTCCTCCCTCTATCCCATTCCATTCCTCCCTCTACCCTATTCCATTCCTCCCATTTCCCCATTCCTTTCCTCCATCTACCCCATTCCTTTCCTCCCACTACACTATTCCTTTCCGCCCACTGCCCCATTCTTTTCCTCTGTCTACACTGTTCCTTTCCTCCCTCTACCCCATTCCTTTCCTCCCTCTATGCCATTCCTTTCCTCCCTCTACCCCACTCCTTTCCTCCCACTACCCCATTTGTTTCCTCCCACTACCCCATTCCTTTCCTCCCACTGCCCCATTCCTTTCCTCCCTCTATCCCATTTCTTTCCTCCCTCTACCCCATTCCTTTCCTGCCTCTACCCCATTCCTTTCTTCCCTCTACCCCATTCCTTTCCACCCACTGCCCCATTCCTTTCTTCTCTCTACCACATCCCTTTCCTCCCACTGCCCCATTCCTTTCCTCCATCTACCCCATTCCTATCCTCCCTCAACCCCATTCCTTTCCTCCCACTGCCCCATTCCTTTCCTCCTTCTATCCCATTCCTTTCCTCCATCTACCCCATTCTATTCCTCCCTCCACCCCATTCCTTTCCTCCGTCTACCCCATTCCTTTCCATGCACTGCCCCATTCCTTTCCTCCCTCAACCCCATTCCTTTCCTCCCTCTACCCCATTCCTTTCCTCCCACTGCCCCATTCCTTTGCTACATTTATCCCATTCTTTTCCTCCCTCTATCCCATTCTTTTCCTCCCTCTGCCCAATTCCTTTCCTCCCTCTACCCCATTCCTTTCCTCCCTCTATCCCATTCCTTTCCTCCCTCTACCCAACTCCTTTCCTCCCACAACCCCATTCCTTCCCTCACTCTACCCCATTGCTTTCCTCCCACTGCCCCATTCCTTTCCTTCCTCTATCTCATTCCATTCCTCCCACTGCCCCATTCCTTTCCTCCCACTGCCCCTTTCCTTTCCTCCCTCTACCCCATTCCTTTCCTACCACTGGCCCATTCCTTTCCACCCTCTATCCCATTCCTTCCCTCCCTCTACCCCATTCCTTTCCTCTCACTGCCCCATTCCTTTCCTCCCTCTATCCCATTCCTTTCCTCCCACTACCACATGCCTTTCCTCCCACTGCCCCATTCCTTTCGTCAACTGCCCCACTCCTTTCCTCCCACTGCCCCATTCCTTTCAGCCAACTGCCCCACTCCTTTCCTCCCTCTATCCCATTCCTTTCCTCCCTCTATCCCATTCCTATCCTCCCTCTACCCCATTCCTTTCCTCCTGCTGCCCCATTCCTTTTCTCCCACTACCCCATTCCTTTCCTACCTCTGCGTCATTCCTTTCCTCCCTCCAGCCCATTCCGTTCCTCCCACTGCCCCATTCCTATCCACCCACTATCCCATTTCTTTCCACCCACTGCCCCATTCCTTTCCACCCTCTACCCCATTCCTTTCTTCCCACTACCCTATTCTTTTCCTCCCTGTGCGCCATTCCTTTCCTCACTCTTCCCAACTTCTTTCCTCCCACTACCCCATTCCTTTCCTCCCTCTACCCCATTCCTTTCTTCCCTCTATCCCATTCCTTTCCTCCCTCTACCCCACTCCTTTCATCCCACTGCCCCATTCCTTTCCGCCCTCTCTCCAATTCCTTTCCTCCCTCTACCCCATTCCTTTCCTCCCTCTATCCCATTCCTTTCCTCCTTCTACCCCATTCCTTTCCTCCCACTACCCCATTCCTTTCCTCCCTCTACCCCATTGCTTTCCTCCCACTGCCCCATTCCTTTCCTCACTCTATCCCATGCCTTTCCTCCCTCTACCCCATTCCTTTCCTCCCACTACTCCTTTCCTTTCCTGATTCTACCCCATTCCTTTCCTCCCACTGCCCCATTCCTTAACTCCCTCTACCCCATTCCTTTCCTCCCACTGCCCCATTCCCTAACTCCCTCTACTCCATTCCTTACCTCCGTCTACCCCACTCCTTTCCTCCCACTACCCCATTCCGTTCCTCCCACTACCCCATTCCTTTCCTCCCATTGCCCCACTCCTTTCCTCCCACTGCCACATTCCTTTCTTCCCTCTACCACATTCCTTTCCTCCCACTGCCCCATTCCTTTCCTCCCACTGCCCCATTCTTTTCCTCCAACTGCCCCACTCCTTTCCTCCCACTGCCCCATTCCTTTCCTCCAACTGCCCCACTGATTTCCTCCCTCTACCCCATTCCTTTCCTCCCACTGCCCCATTCCTTTCCTCCCTCTACCCCATTCCTTTCCTCTCACTGCCCCATTCCTTTCCTCGCTCTATCCCATTCCTTTCCTCCCTCTATCCCATTCCATTCCTCCCTCTACCCTATTCCATTCCTCCCATTTCCCCATTCCTTTCCTCCATCTACCCCATTCCTTTCCTCCCACTACACTATTCCTTTCCGCCCACTGCCCCATTCTTTTCCTCTGTCTACTCTGTTCCTTTCCTCCCTCTACCCCATTCCTTTCCTCCCTCTATGCCATTCCTTTCCTCCCTCTACCCCACTCCTTTCCTCCCACTACCCCATTTGTTTCCTCCCACTACCCCATTCCTTTCCTCCCACTGCCCCATTCCTTTCCTCCCTCTATCCCATTTCTTTCCTCCCTCTACCCCATTCCTTTCCTGCCTCTACCCCATTCCTTTCTTCCCTCTACCCCATTCCTTTCCACCCACTGCCCCATTCCTTTCTTCTCTCTACCACATCCCTTTCCTCCCACTGCCCCATTCCTTTCCTCCATCTACCCCATTCCTATCCTCCCTCAACCCCATTCCTTTCCTCCCACTGCCCCATTCCTTTCCTCCTTCTATCCCATTCCTTTCCTCCATCTACCCCATTCTATTCCTCCCTCCACCCCATTCCTTTCCTCCGTCTACCCCATTCCTTTCCATGCACTGCCCCATTCCTTTCCTCCCTCAACCCCATTCCTTTCCTCCCTCTACCCCATTCCTTTCCTCCCACTGCCCCATTCCTTTGCTACATTTATCCCATTCTTTTCCTCCCTCTATCCCATTCTTTTCCTCCCTCTGCCCAATTCCTTTCCTCCCTCTACCCCATTCCTTTCCTCCCTCTATCCCATTCCTTTCCTCCCTCTACCCAACTCCTTTCCTCCCACAACCCCATTCCTTCCCTCACTCTACCCCATTGCTTTCCTCCCACTGCCCCATTCCTTTCCTTCCTCTATCTCATTCCATTCCTCCCACTGCCCCATTCCTTTCCTCCCACTGCCCCTTTCCTTTCCTCCCTCTACCCCATTCCTTTCCTACCACTGGCCCATTCCTTTCCACCCTCTATCCCATTCCTTCCCTCCCTCTACCCCATTCCTTTCCTCTCACTGCCCCATTCCTTTCCTCCCTCTATCCCATTCCTTTCCTCCCACTACCACATGCCTTTCCTCCCACTGCCCCATTCCTTTCGTCAACTGCCCCACTCCTTTCCTCCCACTGCCCCATTCCTTTCAGCCAACTGCCCCACTCCTTTCCTCCCTCTATCCCATTCCTTTCCTCCCTCTATCCCATTCCTATCCTCCCTCTACCCCATTCCTTTCCTCCTGCTGCCCCATTCCTTTTCTCCCACTACCCCATTCCTTTCCTACCTCTGCGTCATTCCTTTCCTCCCTCCAGCCCATTCCGTTCCTCCCACTGCCCCATTCCTATCCACCCACTATCCCATTTCTTTCCACCCACTGCCCCATTCCTTTCCACCCTCTACCCCATTCCTTTCTTCCCACTACCCTATTCTTTTCCTCCCTGTGCGCCATTCCTTTCCTCACTCTTCCCAACTTCTTTCCTCCCACTACCCCATTCCTTTCCTCCCTCTACCCCATTCCTTTCTTCCCTCTATCCCATTCCTTTCCTCCCTCTACCCCACTCCTTTCATCCCACTGCCCCATTCCTTTCCGCCCTCTCTCCAATTCCTTTCCTCCCTCTACCCCATTCCTTTCCTCCCTCTATCCCATTCCTTTCCTCCTTCTACCCCATTCCTTTCCTCCCACTACCCCATTCCTTTCCTCCCTCTACCCCATTGCTTTCCTCCCACTGCCCCATTCCTTTCCTCCCTCTATCCCATGCCTTTCCTCCCTCTACCCCATTCCTTTCCTCCCACTACTCCTTTCCTTTCCTGATTCTACCGCATTCCTTTCCTCCCACTGCCCCATTCCTTAACTCCCTCTACCCCATTCCTTTCCTCCCACTGCCCCATTCCCTAACTCCCTCTACTCCATTCCTTACCTCCGTCTACCCCACTCCTTTCCTCCCACCACCCCATTCCGTTCCTCCCACTACCCCATTCCTTTCCTCCCATTGCCCCACTCCTTTCCTCCCACTGCCACATTCCTTTCTTCCCTCTACCACATTCCTTTCCTCCCACTGCCCCATTCCTTTCCTCCCACTGCCCCATTCTTTTCCTCCAACTGCCCCACTCCTTTCCTCCCACTGCCCCATTCCTTTCCTCCAACTGCCCCACTGATTTCCTCCCTCTACCCCATTCCTTTCCTCCCACTGCCCCATTCCTTTCCTCCCTCTACCCCATTCCTTTCCTCTCACTGCCCCATTCCTTTCCTCGCTCTATCCCATTCCTTTCCTCCCTCTATCCCATTCCATTCCTCCCTCTACCCTATTCCATTCCTCCCATTTCCCCATTCCTTTCCTCCATCTACCCCATTCCTTTCCTCCCACTACACTATTCCTTTCTGCCCACTGCCCCATTCCTTTCCTCTGTCTACTCTGTTCCTTTCCTCCCTCTACCCCATTCCTTTCCTCCCTCTACCCCATTCCTTTCCTCCATCTATCCCATTCCTTTCCTCCCTCTATCCCATTCCGTTCCTCCCTCTACCCCACTCCTTTCCTCGCACTACTCCATTCCTTTCCTCCCTCTACCCCATTCCTTTCCTCCCTCTATCCCATTCCTTTCCTCCCTCTATCCCATTCCGTTTCTCTACCCCATTCCTTTCCTCCCTCTATGCCATTCCTTTCCTCCCTCTACCCCATTCCTTTCCTCCCACTACCCCATTTGTTTCCTCCCACTACCCCATTCCTTTCCTCCCACTGCCCCATTCCTTTCCTCCCTCTATCCCATTCCTTTCCTCCCTCTACCCCACTCCTTTGCTCCCACTACCCCATTCCTTTCGTCCCTCTGCCCCATTTCTTTCCTCCCACTGCCCCAACCTTTCCTCCCTCTACCCCATTCCTTTCCTCTCTCTACCCCATTCCTTTCCTCCCTCTGCCCCATTCCTTTCTTCCCTCTATCCCATTCCTTTCCTCTGTCTACCCCATTCCTTTCCTCCCTCTATCCCATTTCTTTCCTCCCTCTACCCCATTCCTTTCCTGCCTCTACCCCATTCCTTTCTTCCCTCTACCCCATTCCTTTCCACCCACTGCCCCATTCCTTTCTTCCCTCTACCACATCCCTTTCCTCCCACTGCCCCATTCCTTTCCTCCATCTACCCCATTCCTATCCTCCCTCAACCCCATTCCTTTCCTCCCACTGCCCCATTCCTTTCCTCTCACTATCCCATTCCTTTCCTCCATCTACCCCATTCCATTCCTCCCTCTACCCCATTCCTTTCCTCCGTCTACCCCATTCCTTTCCATGCACTGCCCCATTCCTTTCCTCCCTCAACCCCATTCCTTTCCTCCCTCTACCCCATTCCTTTCCTCCCACTGCCCCATTCCTTTGCTACATTTATCCCATTCTTTTCCTCCCTCTATCCCATTCTTTTCCCCCCTCTGCCCAATTCCTTTCCTCCCTCTACCCCATTCCTTTCCTCCCTCTATCCCATTCCTTTCCTCCCTCTACCCAACTCCTTTCCTCCCACTACCCCATTCCTTCCCTCACTCTACCCCATTGCTTTCCTACCACTGCCCCATTCCTTTCCTCCCACTGCCCCTTTCCTTTCCTCCCTCTACCCCATTCCTTTCCTACCACTGCCCCATTCCTTTCCACTCTCTATCCCATTCCTTCCCTCCCTCTACCCCATTCCTTTCCTCTCACTGCCCCATTCCTTTCCTCCCTCTATCCCATTCCTTTCCTCCCACTACCACATGCCTTTCCTCCCACTGCCCCATTCCTTTCGTCAACTGACCCACTCCTTTCCTCCCACTGCCCCATTCCTTTCAGCCAACTGCCCCACTCCTTTCCTCCCTCTATCCCATTCCTTTCCTCCCTCTATCCCATTCCTTTCCTCCCTCTACCCCATTCCTTTCCTCCCACTGCCCCATTCCTTTCCTCCCTCTATCCCATTCCTTTCCTCCCTCTACCCCACTCCTTTGCTCCCACTACCCCATTCCTTTCGTCCCTCTGCCCCATTCCTTTCCTCCCACTGCCCCAACCTTTCCTCCCTCTACCCCATTCCTTTCCTCTCTCTACCCCATTCCTTTCCTCCCTCTGCCCCATTCCTTTCTTCCCTCTATCCCATTCCTTTCCTCTGTCTACCCCATTCCTTTCCTCCCTCTATCCCATTTCTTTCCTCCCTCTACCCCATTCCTTTCCTGCCTCTACCCCATTCCTTTCTTCCCTCTACCCCATTCCTTTCCACCCACTGCCCCATTCCTTTCTTCCCTCTACCACATCCCTTTCCTCCCACTGCCCCATTCCTTTCCTCCATCTACCCCATTCCTATCCTCCCTCTACCCCATTCCTTTCCTCCCACTACCACATGCCTTTCCTCCCACTGCCCCATTCCTTTCGTCAACTGCCCCACTCCTTTCCTCTCACTGCCCCATTTCTTTCCTCGCTCTATCCCATTCCTTTCCTCCCTCTATCCCATTCCATTCCTCCCTCTACCCTATTCCATTCCTCCCATTTCCCCATTCCTTTCCTACATCTACCCCATTCCTTTCCTCCCACTACACTATTCCTTTCCGCCCACTGCCCCATTCTTTTCCTCTGTCTACTCTGTTCCTTTCCTCCCTCTACCCCATTCCTTTCCTCCCTCTATGCCATTCCTTTCCTCCCTCTACCCCACTCCTTTCCTCCCACTACCCCATTTGTTTCCTCCCACTACCCCATTCCTTTCCTCCCACTGCCCCATTCCTTTCCTCCCTCTATCCCATTTCTTTCCTCCCTCTACCCCATTCCTTTCCTGCCTCTACCCCATTCCTTTCTTCCCTCTACCCCATTCCTTTCCACCCACTGCCCCATTCCTTTCTTCTCTCTACCACATCCCTTTCCTCCCACTGCCCCATTCCTTTCCTCCATCTACCCCATTCCTATCCTCCCTCAACCCCATTCCTTTCCTCCCACTGCCCCATTCCTTTCCTCCCTCTATCCCATTCCTTTCCTCCATCTACCCCATTCTATTCCTCCCTCCACCCCATTCCTTTCCTCCGTCTACCCCATTCCTTTCCATGCACTGCCCCATTCCTTTCCTCCCTCAACCCCATTCCTTTCCTCCCTCTACCCCATTCCTTTCCTCCCACTGCCCCATTCCTTTGCTACATTTATCCCATTCTTTTCCTCCCTCTATCCCATTCTTTTCCTCCCTCTGCCCAATTCCTTTCCTCCCTCTACCCCATTCCTTTCCTCCCTCTATCCCATTCCTTTCCACCCTCTACCCAACTCCTTTCCTCCCACAACCCCATTCCTTCCCTCACTCTACCCCATTGCTTTCCTCCCACTGCCCCATTCCTTTCCTTCCTCTATCTCATTCCATTCCTCCCACTGCCCCATTCCTTTCCTCCCACTGCCCCTTTCCTTTCCTCCCTCTACCCCATTCCTTTCCTACCACTGGCCCATTCCTTTCCACCCTCTATCCCATTCCTTCCCTCCCTCTACCCCATTCCTTTCCTCTCACTGCCCCATTCCTTTCCTCCCTCTATCCCATTCCTTTCCTCCCACTACCACATGCCTTTCCTCCCACTGCCCCATTCCTTTCGTCAACTGCCCCACTCCTTTCCTCCCACTGCCCCATTCCTTTCAGCCAACTGCCCCACTCCTTTCCTCCATCTATCCCATTCCTTTCCTCCCTCTATCCCATTCCTATCCTCCCTCTACCCCATTCCTTTCCTCCTGCTGCCCCATTCCTTTTCTCCCACTACCCCATTCCTTTCCTACCTCTGCGTCATTCCTTTCCTCCCTCCAGCCCATTCCGTTCCTCCCACTGCCCCATTCCTATCCACCCACTATCCCATTTCTTTCCACCCACTGCCCCATTCCTTTCCACCCTCTACCCCATTCCTTTCTTCCCACTACCCTATTCTTTTCCTCCCTGTGCGCCATTCCTTTCCTCACTCTTCCCAACTTCTTTCCTCCCACTACCCCATTCCTTTCCTCCCTCTACCCCATTCCTTTCTTCCCTCTATCCCATTCCTTTCCTCCCTCTACCCCACTCCTTTCATCCCACTGCCCCATTCCTTTCCGCCCTCTCTCCAATTCCTTTCCTCCCTCTACCCCATTCCTTTCCTCCCTCTATCCCATTCCTTTCCTCCTTCTACCCCATTCCTTTCCTCCCACTACCCCATTCCTTTCCTCCCTCTACCCCATTGCTTTCCTCCCACTGCCCCATTCCTTTCCTCCCTCTATCCCATGCCTTTCCTCCCTCTACCCCATTCCTTTCCTCCCACTACTCCTTTCCTTTCCTGATTCTACCGCATTCCTTTCCTCCCACTGCCCCATTCCTTAACTCCCTCTACCCCATTCCTTTCCTCCCACTGCCCCATTCCCTAACTCCCTCTACTCCATTCCTTACCTCCGTCTACCCCACTCCTTTCCTCCCACTACCCCATTCCGTTCCTCCCACTACCCCATTCCTTTCCTCCCATTGCCCCACTCCTTTCCTCCCACTGCCACATTCCTTTCTTCCCTCTACCACATTCCTTTCCTCCCACTGCCCCATTCCTTTCCTCCCACTGCCCCATTCTTTTCCTCCAACTGCCCCACTCCTTTCCTCCCACTGCCCCATTCCTTTCCTCCAACTGCCCCACTGATTTCCTCCCTCTACCCCATTCCTTTCCTCCCACTGCCCCATTCCTTTCCTCCCTCTACCCCATTCCTTTCCTGTCACTGCCCCATTCCTTTCCTCGCTCTATCCCATTCCTTTCCTCCCTCTATCCCATTCCATTCCTCCCTCTACCCTATTCCATTCCTCCCATTTCCCCATTCCTTTCCTCCATCTACCCCATTCCTTTCCTCCCACTACACTATTCCTTTCCGCCCACTGCCCCATTCTTTTCCTCTGTCTACACTGTTCCTTTCCTCCCTCTACCCCATTCCTTTCCTCCCTCTATGCCATTCCTTTCCTCCCTCTACCCCACTCCTTTCCTCCCACTACCCCATTTGTTTCCTCCCACTACCCCATTCCTTTCCTCCCACTGCCCCATTCCTTTCCTCCCTCTATCCCATTTCTTTCCTCCCTCTACCCCATTCCTTTCCTGCCTCTACCCCATTCCTTTCTTCCCTCTACCCCATTCCTTTCCACCCACTGCCCCATTCCTTTCTTCTCTCTACCACATCCCTTTCCTCCCACTGCCCCATTCCTTTCCTCCATCTACCACATTCCTATCCTCCCTCAACCCCATTCCTTTCCTCCCACTGCCCCATTCCTTTCCTCCTTCTATCCCATTCCTTTCCTCCATCTACCCCATTCTATTCCTCCCTCCACCCCATTCCTTTCCTCCGTCTACCCCATTCCTTTCCATGCACTGCCCCATTCCTTTCCTCCCTCAACCCCATTCCTTTCCTCCCTCTACCCCATTCCTTTCCTCCCACTGCCCCATTCCTTTGCTACATTTATCCCATTCTTTTCCTCCCTCTATCCCATTCTTTTCCTCCCTCTGCCCAATTCCTTTCCTCCCTCTACCCCATTCCTTTCCTCCCTCTATCCCATTCCTTTCCTCCCTCTACCCAACTCCTTTCCTCCCACAACCCCATTCCTTCCCTCACTCTACCCCATTGCTTTCCTCCCACTGCCCCATTCCTTTCCTTCCTCTATCTCATTCCATTCCTCCCACTGCCCCATTCCTTTCCTCCCACTGCCCCTTTCCTTTCCTCCCTCTACCCCATTCCTTTCCTACCACTGGCCCATTCCTTTCCACCCTCTATCCCATTCCTTCCCTCCCTCTACCCCATTCCTTTCCTCTCACTGCCCCATTCCTTTCCTCCCTCTATCCCATTCCTTTCCTCCCACTACCACATGCCTTTCCTCCCACTGCCCCATTCCTTTCGTCAACTGCCCCACTCCTTTCCTCCCACTGCCCCATTCCTTTCAGCCAACTGCCCCACTCCTTTCCTCCCTCTATCCCATTCCTTTCCTCCCTCTATCCCATTCCTATCCTCCCTCTACCCCATTCCTTTCCTCCTGCTGCCCCATTCCTTTTCTCCCACTACCCCATTCCTTTCCTACCTCTGCGTCATTCCTTTCCTCCCTCCAGCCCATTCCGTTCCTCCCACTGCCCCATTCCTATCCACCCACTATCCCATTTCTTTCCACCCACTGCCCCATTCCTTTCCACCCTCTACCCCATTCCTTTCTTCCCACTACCCTATTCTTTTCCTCCCTGTGCGCCATTCCTTTCCTCACTCTTCCCAACTTCTTTCCTCCCACTACCCCATTCCTTTCCTCCCTCTACCCCATTCCTTTCTTCCCTCTATCCCATTCCTTTCCTCCCTCTACCCCACTCCTTTCATCCCACTGCCCCATTCCTTTCCGCCCTCTCTCCAATTCCTTTCCTCCCTCTACCCCATTCCTTTCCTCCCTCTATCCCATTCCTTTCCTCCTTCTACCCCATTCCTTTCCTCCCACTACCCCATTCCTTTCCTCCCTCTACCCCATTGCTTTCCTCCCACTGCCCCATTCCTTTCCTCACTCTATCCCATGCCTTTCCTCCCTCTACCCCATTCCTTTCCTCCCACTACTCCTTTCCTTTCCTGATTCTACCCCATTCCTTTCCTCCCACTGCCCCATTCCTTAACTCCCTCTACCCCATTCCTTTCCTCCCACTGCCCCATTCCCTAACTCCCTCTACTCCATTCCTTACCTCCGTCTACCCCACTCCTTTCCTCCCACTACCCCATTCCGTTCCTCCCACTACCCCATTCCTTTCCTCCCATTGCCCCACTCCTTTCCTCCCACTGCCACATTCCTTTCTTCCCTCTACCACATTCCTTTCCTCCCACTGCCCCATTCCTTTCCTCCCACTGCCCCATTCTTTTCCTCCAACTGCCCCACTCCTTTCCTCCCACTGCCCCATTCCTTTCCTCCAACTGCCCCACTGATTTCCTCCCTCTACCCCATTCCTTTCCTCCCACTGCCCCATTCCTTTCCTCCCTCTACCCCATTCCTTTCCTCTCACTGCCCCATTCCTTTCCTCGCTCTATCCCATTCCTTTCCTCCCTCTATCCCATTCCATTCCTCCCTCTACCCTATTCCATTCCTCCCATTTCCCCATTCCTTTCCTCCATCTACCCCATTCCTTTCCTCCCACTACACTATTCCTTTCCGCCCACTGCCCCATTCTTTTCCTCTGTCTACTCTGTTCCTTTCCTCCCTCTACCCCATTCCTTTCCTCCCTCTATGCCATTCCTTTCCTCCCTCTACCCCACTCCTTTCCTCCCACTACCCCATTTGTTTCCTCCCTCAACCCCATTCCTTTCCTCCCACTGCCCCATTCCTTTCCTCCTTCTATCCCATTCCTTTCCTCCATCTACCCCATTCTATTCCTCCCTCCACCCCATTCCTTTCCTCCGTCTACCCCATTCCTTTCCATGCACTGCCCCATTCCTTTCCTCCCTCAACCCCATTCCTTTCCTCCCTCTACCCCATTCCTTTCCTCCCACTGCCCCATTCCTTTGCTACATTTATCCCATTCTTTTCCTCCCTCTATCCCATTCTTTTCCTCCCTCTGCCCAATTCCTTTCCTCCCTCTACCCCATTCCTTTCCTCCCTCTATCCCATTCCTTTCCTCCCTCTACCCAACTCCTTTCCTCCCACAACCCCATTCCTTCCCTCACTCTACCCCATTGCTTTCCTCCCACTGCCCCATTCCTTTCCTTCCTCTATCTCATTCCATTCCTCCCACTGCCCCATTCCTTTCCTCCCACTGCCCCTTTCCTTTCCTCCCTCTACCCCATTCCTTTCCTACCACTGGCCCATTCCTTTCCACCCTCTATCCCATTCCTTCCCTCCCTCTACCCCATTCCTTTCCTCTCACTGCCCCATTCCTTTCCTCCCTCTATCCCATTCCTTTCCTCCCACTACCACATGCCTTTCCTCCCACTGCCCCATTCCTTTCGTCAACTGCCCCACTCCTTTCCTCCCACTGCCCCATTCCTTTCAGCCAACTGCCCCACTCCTTTCCTCCCTCTATCCCATTCCTTTCCTCCCTCTATCCCATTCCTATCCTCCCTCTACCCCATTCCTTTCCTCCTGCTGCCCCATTCCTTTTCTCCCACTACCCCATTCCTTTCCTACCTCTGCGTCATTCCTTTCCTCCCTCCAGCCCATTCCGTTCCTCCCACTGCCCCATTCCTATCCACCCACTATCCCATTTCTTTCCACCCACTGCCCCATTCCTTTCCACCCTCTACCCCATTCCTTTCTTCCCACTACCCTATTCTTTTCCTCCCTGTGCGCCATTCCTTTCCTCACTCTTCCCAACTTCTTTCCTCCCACTACCCCATTCCTTTCCTCCCTCTACCCCATTCCTTTCCTCCTTCTATCCCATTCCTTTCCTCCATCTACCCCATTCTATTCCTCCCTCCACCCCATTCCTTTCCTCCGTCTACCCCATTCCTTTCCATGCACTGCCCCATTCCTTTCCTCCCTCAACCCCATTCCTTTCCTCCCTCTACCCCATTCCTTTCCTCCCACTGCCCCATTCCTTTGCTACATTTATCCCATTCTTTTCCTCCCTCTATCCCATTCTTTTCCTCCCTCTGCCCAATTCCTTTCCTCCCTCTACCCCATTCCTTTCCTCCCTCTATCCCATTCCTTTCCTCCCTCTACCCAACTCCTTTCCTCCCACAACCCCATTCCTTCCCTCACTCTACCCCATTGCTTTCCTCCCACTGCCCCATTCCTTTCCTTCCTCTATCTCATTCCATTCCTCCCACTGCCCCATTCCTTTCCTCCCACTGCCCCTTTCCTTTCCTCCCTCTACCCCATTCCTTTCCTACCACTGGCCCATTCCTTTCCACCCTCTATCCCATTCCTTCCCTCCCTCTACCCCATTCCTTTCCTCTCACTGCCCCATTCCTTTCCTCCCTCTATCCCATTCCTTTCCTCCCACTACCACATGCCTTTCCTCCCACTGCCCCATTCCTTTCGTCAACTGCCCCACTCCTTTCCTCCCACTGCCCCATTCCTTTCAGCCAACTGCCCCACTCCTTTCCTCCCTCTATCCCATTCCTTTCCTCCCTCTATCCCATTCCTATCCTCCCTCTACCCCATTCCTTTCCTCCTGCTGCCCCATTCCTTTTCTCCCACTACCCCATTCCTTTCCTACCTCTGCGTCATTCCTTTCCTCCCTCCAGCCCATTCCGTTCCTCCCACTGCCCCATTCCTATCCACCCACTATCCCATTTCTTTCCACCCACTGCCCCATTCCTTTCCACCCTCTACCCCATTCCTTTCTTCCCACTACCCTATTCTTTTCCTCCCTGTGCGCCATTCCTTTCCTCACTCTTCCCAACTTCTTTCCTCCCACTACCCCATTCCTTTCCTCCCTCTACCCCATTCCTTTCTTCCCTCTATCCTATTCCTTTCCTCCCTCTACCCCACTCCTTTCATCCCACTGCCCCATTCCTTTCCGCCCTCTCTCCAATTCCTTTCCTCCCTCTACCCCATTCCTTTCCTCCCTCTATCCCATTCCTTTCCTCCTTCTACCCCATTCCTTTCCTCCCACTACCCCATTCCTTTCCTCCCTCTACCCCATTGCTTTCCTCCCACTGCCCCATTCCTTTCCTCCCTCTATCCCATGCCTTTCCTCCCTCTACCCCATTCCTTTCCTCCCACTACTCCTTTCCTTTCCTGATTCTACCGCATTCCTTTCCTCCCACTGCCCCATTCCTTAACTCCCTCTACCCCATTCCTTTCCTCCCACTGCCCCATTCCCTAACTCCCTCTACTCCATTCCTTACCTCCGTCTACCCCACTCCTTTCCTCCCACTACCCCATTCCGTTCCTCCCACTACCCCATTCCTTTCCTCCCATTGCCCCACTCCTTTCCTCCCACTGCCACATTCCTTTCTTCCCTCTACCACATTCCTTTCCTCCCACTGCCCCATTCCTTTCCTCCCACTGCCCCATTCTTTTCCTCCAACTGCCCCACTCCTTTCCTCCCACTGCCCCATTCCTTTCCTCCAACTGCCCCACTGATTTCCTCCCTCTACCCCATTCCTTTCCTCCCACTGCCCCATTCCTTTCCTCCCTCTACCCCATTCCTTTCCTCTCACTGCCCCATTCCTTTCCTCGCTCTATCCCATTCCTTTCCTCCCTCTATCCCATTCCATTCCTCCCTCTACCCTATTCCATTCCTCCCATTTCCCCATTCCTTTCCTCCATCTACCCCATTCCTTTCCTCCCACTACACTATTCCTTTCTGCCCACTGCCCCATTCCTTTCCTCTGTCTACTCTGTTCCTTTCCTCCCTCTACCCCATTCCTTTCCTCCCTCTACCCCATTCCTTTCCTCCATCTATCCCATTCCTTTCCTCCCTCTATCCCATTCCGTTCCTCCCTCTACCCCACTCCTTTCCTCGCACTACTCCATTCCTTTCCTCCCTCTACCCCATTCCTTTCCTCCCTCTATCCCATTCCTTTCCTCCCTCTATCCCATTCCGTTTCTCTACCCCATTCCTTTCCTCCCTCTATGCCATTCCTTTCCTCCCTCTACCCCATTCCTTTCCTCCCACTACCCCATTTGTTTCCTCCCACTACCCCATTCCTTTCCTCCCACTGCCCCATTCCTTTCCTCCCTCTATCCCATTCCTTTCCTCCCTCTACCCCACTCCTTTGCTCCCACTACCCCATTCCTTTCGTCCCTCTGCCCATTTCTTTCCTCCCACTGCCCCAACCTTTCCTCCCTCTACCCCATTCCTTTCCTCTCTCTACCCCATTCCTTTCCTCCCTCTGCCCCATTCCTTTCTTCCCTCTATCCCATTCCTTTCCTCTGTCTACCCCATTCCTTTCCTCCCTCTATCCCATTTCTTTCCTCCCTCTACCCCATTCCTTTCCTGCCTCTACCCCATTCCTTTCTTCCCTCTACCCCATTCCTTTCCACCCACTGCCCCATTCCTTTCTTCCCTCTACCACATCCCTTTCCTCCCACTGCCCCATTCCTTTCCTCCATCTACCCCATTCCTATCCTCCCTCAACCCCATTCCTTTCCTCCCACTGCCCCATTCCTTTCCTCTCACTATCCCATTCCTTTCCTCCATCTACCCCATTCCATTCCTCCCTCTACCCCATTCCTTTCCTCCGTCTACCCCATTCCTTTCCATGCACTGCCCCATTCCTTTCCTCCCTCAACCCCATTCCTTTCCTCCCTCTACCCCATTCCTTTCCTCCCACTGCCCCATTCCTTTGCTACATTTATCCCATTCTTTTCCTCCCTCTATCCCATTCTTTTCCCCCCTCTGCCCAATTCCTTTCCTCCCTCTACCCCATTCCTTTCCTCCCTCTATCCCATTCCTTTCCTCCCTCTACCCAACTCCTTTCCTCCCACTACCCCATTCCTTCCCTCACTCTACCCCATTGCTTTCCTCCCACTGCCCCATTCCTTTCCTCCCACTGCCCCTTTCCTTTCCTCCCTCTACCCCATTCCTTTCCTACCACTGCCCCATTCCTTTCCACTCTCTATCCCATTCCTTCCCTCCCTCTACCCCATTCCTTTCCTCTCACTGCCCCATTCCTTTCCTCCCTCTATCCCATTCCTTTCCTCCCAGTACCACATGCCTTTCCTCCCACTGCCCCATTCCTTTCGTCAACTGACCCACTCCTTTCCTCCCACTGCCCCATTCCTTTCAGCCAACTGCCCCACTCCTTTCCTCCCTCTATCCCATTCCTTTCCTCCCTCTATCCCATTCCTTTCCTCCCTCTACCCCATTCCTTTCCTCCCACTGCCCCATTCCTTTCCTCCCTCTATCCCATTCCTTTCCTCCCTCTACCCCACTCCTTTGCTCCCACTACCCCATTCCTTTCGTCCCTCTGCCCCATTCCTTTCCTCCCACTGCCCCAACCTTTCCTCCCTCTACCCCATTCCTTTCCTCTCTCTACCCCATTCCTTTCCTCCCTCTGCCCCATTCCTTTCTTCCCTCTATCCCATTCCTTTCCTCTGTCTACCCCATTCCTTTCCTCCCTCTATCCCATTTCTTTCCTCCCTCTACCCCATTCCTTTCCTGCCTCTACCCCATTCCTTTCTTCCCTCTACCCCATTCCTTTCCACCCACTGCCCCATTCCTTTCTTCCCTCTACCACATCCCTTTCCTCCCACTGCCCCATTCCTTTCCTCCATCTACCCCATTCCTATCCTCCCTCTACCCCATTCCTTTCCTCCCACTACCACATGCCTTTCCTCCCACTGCCCCATTCCTTTCGTCAACTGCCCCACTCCTTTCCTCCCACTGCCCCATTTCTTTCAGCCAACTGCCCCACTCCTTTCCTCCCTCTATCCCATTCCTTTCCTCCCTCTATCCCATTCCTTTCCTCCCTCTACCCCATTCCTTTCCTCCCTCTACCCCATTCCTTTCCTCCTGCTGCCCCATTCCTTTTCTCCCACTACCCCATTCCTTTCCTACCTCTGCGTCATTCCTTTCCTCCCTCCAGCCCATTCCGTTCCTCCCACTGCCCCATTCCTATCCACCCACTATCCCATTTCTTTCCTCCCACTGCCCCATTCCTTTCCACCCTCTACCCCATTCCTTTCCTCCCACTACCCTATTCTTTTCCTCCCTGTGCGCCATTCCATTCCTCACTCTTCCCAACTCCTTTCCTCCCACTACCCCATTCCTTTCCTCCCTCTACCCCATTCCTTTCTTCTCTCTATCCCATTCCTTTCCTCCCTCTACCCCACTCCTTTCATCCCACTGCCCCATTCCTTTCCGCCCTCTCTCCAATTCCTTTCCTCCCTCTACCCCATTCCTTTCCTCTCTGTATCCCATTCCTTTCCTCCTTCTACCCCATTCCTTTCCTCCCACTACCCCATTCCTTTCCTCCCTCTACCCCATTGCTTTCCTCCCACTGCCCCATTCCTTTCCTCCCTCTATCCCATGCCTTTCCTCCCTCTACCCCATTCCTTTCCTCCCACTACTCCATTCCTTTCCTGACTCTACCCCATTCCTTTCCTCCCACTGCCCCATTCCTTAACTCCCTCTACCCCATTCCTTTCCTCCCACTGCCCCATTCCCTAACTCCCTCTACTCCATTCCTTACCTCCGTCTACCCCACTCCTTTCCTCCCACTACCCCATTCCGTCCCTCCCACTACCCCATTCCTTTCCTCCCACTACACCACTCCTCTCCTCCCACTGCCCCATTCCTTTCTTCCCTCTACCCCATTCCTTTCCTCCCACTGCCCCATTCCTTTCCTCCCACTGCCCCATTCTTTTCCTCCAACTGCCCCACTCCTTTCCTCCCACTGCCCCATTACTTTCCTCCAACTGCCCCACTGATTTCCTCCCTCTACCCCATTCCTTTCCTCCCACTGCCCCATTCCTTTCCTCCCTCTACCCCATTCCTTTCCTCTCACTGCCCCATTCCTTTCCTCGCTCTATCCCATTCCTTTCCTCCCTCTATCCCATTCCATTCCTCCCTCTACCCTATTCCATTCCTCCCATTTCCCCATTCCTTTCCTCCATCTACCCCTTTCCTTTCCTCCCACTACACTATTCCTTTCCGCCCACTGCCCCATTCTTTTCCTCTGTCTACTCTGTTCCTTTCCTCCCTCTACCCCATTCCTTTCCTCCCACTACCCCATTTGTTTCCTCCCACTACCCCATTCCTTTCCTCCCACTGCCCCATTCCTTTCCTCCCTCTAACCCATTCCTTTCCTCCCTCTACCCCATTCCTTTCCTGCCTCTACCCCATTCCTTTCTTCCCTCTACCCCATTCCTGTCCTCCTACTGCCCCATTCCTTTCCTCCCAATACACCATTCCTTTCCTCCCTCTGCGCCATTGCTTTCCTCCCAGTACCCCATTCCTTTACCCCCACTACCCCATTCTTTTCCTTCCTCTTTACCACTGCTTTCCTCCCTCGATCTAACTCCTTTCCTCCCACTGCCCCATTCCTTTCCTCCCTCTATCCCATTCCTTTCCTCCGTCTACCCCACTCCTTTGCTCCCACTACCCCATTCCTTTCGTCCCTCTGCCCCATTCCTTTCCTCCCACTGCCCCATACCTTTCCTCCCTCTACCCCATTCCTTTCCTCTCTCTACGCCATTCCTTTCCTCCCTCTGCCCCATTCCTTTCTTCCCTCTATCCCATTCCTTTCCTCTGTCTACCCCATTCCTTTCCTCCCTCTATCCCATCCCTTTCCTCCCACTGCCCCATTCTTGTCGTCCCTCTACACCATTCCATTCCTCCCTCTATCCCATTCCTTTCCTCCCACTACCCCATTCTTGTCCTCCAACTGCCCCACTCCTTTCGTCCCACTGCCCCATTCCTTTCCTCCAACTGCCCCACTGATTTCCTCCCTCTGCCCCATTCCTTTACCCCAAGTACCCCATTCCTTTCCTCCCACTATACCACTGCTTTCCTCCCTCTACCCAACTACTTTCCTCCCACTACCCCATTCCTTTCCTCTCTCTACCCCATTCTTTTCTTCCCTCTATCCCATTCCTTTCCTCCCTCTACACCACTCCTTTCATCCCACTGTCCCATTCCTTTCCTCCCACTGCCCCATTCCTTTCCTCCCTCTGCCGCATTCCTTTCCTCCCACTGCCCCATTTCTTTCCTCCCTCTATCCCATTCCTTCCCTCCCTCTACCCCATTCCTTTCCTCCCACTGCCCCATTCCTTTCCTCCCTCTATCCCATTCCTTTCCTCCCGCTACCACATTCCTTTCCCCCGTCTACCCCATTCCTTTCCTCCCACTGCCCCATTCCTTTCCTCTGTCTACCCCATTCCTTTCCTCGCACTGCCCCATTCCTTTCGTCCAACTGCCCCACTCCTTTCCTCCCACTGCCCCATTCCTTTCCTACAACTGCCCCACCCCTTTCCTCCCTCTATCGCATTCCTTTCCTCCCTCTATCCCATTCCTTTCCTCCCTCTACCCCATTCCTTTCCTCCCACTACCCCATTCCTTTCCTCCCTCTGCCCCATTCCTTTCCTCCCACTGCCCCATTCCTTTCCTCCCTCTATTCCATTCCTTTCCTCCCACTACCCCATTCCATTACTCCTTCTACCCCATTCCTTTCCTGCCTCTACCCCATTCCTTTCCTCCCACTGCCACATTCCTTTCCTACCTCTATCCCATTCCTTTCCTCCCACTGCCCCATTCCTTTCCTACCTCCATCCCATTCCTTTCCTCTATCCCATTCCTTTCCTCCCTCTATCCCATTCCTTTCCTCCCTCTACCCCATTCATTTCCTCCCATTGCCCTATTCCTTTCCTCTGTCTACCCCATTCCTTTCCTCCCTCTATCCCATTTCTTTCCTCCCTCTACCCCATTCCTTTCCTGCCTCTACCCCATTCCTTTCTTCCCTCTACCCCATTCCTTTCCACCCACTGCCCCATTCCTTTCTTCCCTCTACCACATCCCTTTCCTCCCACTGCCCCATTCCTTTCCTCCATCTACCCCATTCCTATCCTCCCTCTACCCCATTCCTTTCCTCCCACTACCACATGCCTTTCCTCCCACTGCCCCATTCCTTTCGTCAACTGCCCCACTCCTTTCCTCCCACTGCCCCATTTCTTTCAGCCAACTGCCCCACTCCTTTCCTCCCTCTATCCCATTCCTTTCCTCCCTCTATCCCATTCCTTTCCTCCCTCTACCCCATTCCTTTCCTCCTGCTGCCCCATTCCTTTTCTCCCACTACCCCATTCCTTTCCTACCTCTGCGTCATTCCTTTCCTCCCTCCAGCCCATTCCGTTCCTCCCACTGCCCCATTCCTATCCACCCACTATCCCATTTCTTTCCTCCCACTGCCCCATTCCTTTCCACCCTCTACCCCATTCCTTTCCTCCCACTACCCTATTCTTTTCCTCCCTGTGCGCCATTCCATTCCTCACTCTTCCCAACTCCTTTCCTACTCCTTTCCTCCCACTACCCCATTCCTTTCCTCCCTCTACCCCATTCCTTTCTTCTCTCTATCCCATTCCTTTCCTCCCTCTACCCCACTCCTTTCATCCCACTGCCCCATTCCTTTCCGCCCTCTCTCCAATTCCTTTCCTCCCTCTACCCCATTCCTTTCCTCTCTGTATCCCATTCCTTTCCTCCTTCTACCCCATTCCTTTCCTCCCACTACCCCATTCCTTTCCTCCCTCTACCCCATTGCTTTCCTCCCACTGCCCCATTCCTTTCCTCCCTCTATCCCATGCCTTTCCTCCCTCTACCCCATTCCTTTCCTCCCACTACTCCATTCCTTTCCTGACTCTACCCCATTCCTTTCCTCCCACTGCCCCATTCCTTAACTCCCTCTACCCCATTCCTTTCCTCCCACTGCCCCATTCCCTAACTCCCTCTACTCCATTCCTTACCTCCGTCTACCCCACTCCTTTCCTCCCACTACCCCATTCCGTCCCTCCCACTACCCCATTCCTTTCCTCCCACTACACCACTCCTCTCCTCCCACTGCCCCATTCCTTTCTTCCCTCTACCCCATTCCTTTCCTCCCACTGCCCCATTCCTTTCCTCCCACTGCCCCATTCTTTTCCTCCAACTGCCCCACTCCTTTCCTCCCACTGCCCCATTACTTTCCTCCAACTGCCCCACTGATTTCCTCCCTCTACCCCATTCCTTTCCTCCCACTGCCCCATTCCTTTCCTCCCTCTACCCCATTCCTTTCCTCTCACTGCCCCATTCCTTTCCTCGCTCTATCCCATTCCTTTCCTCCCTCTATCCCATTCCATTCCTCCCTCTACCCTATTCCATTCCTCCCATTTCCCCATTCCTTTCCTCCATCTACCCCTTTCCTTTCCTCCCACTACACTATTCCTTTCCGCCCACTGCCCCATTCTTTTCCTCTGTCTACTCTGTTCCTTTCCTCCCTCTACCCCATTCCTTTCCTCCCACTACCCCATTTGTTTCCTCCCACTACCCCATTCCTTTCCTCCCACTGCCCCATTCCTTTCCTCCCTCTAACCCATTCCTTTCCTCCCTCTACCCCATTCCTTTCCTGCCTCTACCCCATTCCTTTCTTCCCTCTACCCCATTCCTGTCCTCCTACTGCCCCATTCCTTTCCTCCCAATACACCATTCCTTTCCTCCCTCTGCGCCATTGCTTTCCTCCCAGTACCCCATTCCTTTACCCCCACTACCCCATTCTTTTCCTTCCTCTTTACCACTGCTTTCCTCCCTCGATCTAACTCCTTTCCTCCCACTGCCCCATTCCTTTCCTCCCTCTATCCCATTCCTTTCCTCCGTCTACCCCACTCCTTTGCTCCCACTACCCCATTCCTTTCGTCCCTCTGCCCCATTCCTTTCCTCCCACTGCCCCATACCTTTCCTCCCTCTACCCCATTCCTTTCCTCTCTCTACGCCATTCCTTTCCTCCCTCTGCCCCATTCCTTTCTTCCCTCTATCCCATTCCTTTCCTCTGTCTACCCCATTCCTTTCCTCCCTCTATCCCATCCCTTTCCTCCCACTGCCCCATTCTTGTCGTCCCTCTACACCATTCCATTCCTCCCTCTATCCCATTCCTTTCCTCCCACTACCCCATTCTTGTCCTCCAACTGCCCCACTCCTTTCGTCCCACTGCCCCATTCCTTTCCTCCAACTGCCCCACTGATTTCCTCCCTCTGCCCCATTCCTTTACCCCAAGTACCCCATTCCTTTCCTCCCACTATACCACTGCTTTCCTCCCTCTACCCAACTACTTTCCTCCCACTACCCCATTCCTTTCCTCTCTCTACCCCATTCTTTTCTTCCCTCTATCCCATTCCTTTCCTCCCTCTACACCACTCCTTTCATCCCACTGTCCCATTCCTTTCCTCCCACTGCCCCATTCCTTTCCTCCCTCTGCCGCATTCCTTTCCTCCCACTGCCCCATTTCTTTCCTCCCTCTATCCCATTCCTTCCCTCCCTCTACCCCATTCCTTTCCTCCCACTGCCCCATTCCTTTCCTCCCTCTATCCCATTCCTTTCCTCCCGCTACCACATTCCTTTCCCCCGTCTACCCCATTCCTTTCCTCCCACTGCCCCATTCCTTTCCTCTGTCTACCCCATTCCTTTCCTCGCACTGCCCCATTCCTTTCGTCCAACTGCCCCACTCCTTTCCTCCCACTGCCCCATTCCTTTCCTACAACTGCCCCACCCCTTTCCTCCCTCTATCGCATTCCTTTCCTCCCTCTATCCCATTCCTTTCCTCCCTCTACCCCATTCCTTTCCTCCCACTACCCCATTCCTTTCCTCCCTCTGCCCCATTCCTTTCCTCCCACTGCCCCATTCCTTTCCTCCCTCTATTCCATTCCTTTCCTCCCACTACCCCATTCCATTACTCCTTCTACCCCATTCCTTTCCTGCCTCTACCCCATTCCTTTCCTCCCACTGCCACATTCCTTTCCTACCTCTATCCCATTCCTTTCCTCCCACTGCCCCATTCCTTTCCTACCTCCATCCCATTCCTTTCCTCTATCCCATTCCTTTCCTCCCTCTATCCCATTCCTTTCCTCCCTCTACCCCATTCATTTCCTCCCATTGCCCTATTCCTTTCCTCCGTCTACCCCATTCCTTTCCACCCAGTGCCCTATTCCTTTCCTCCCTCTACCCCATTCCTTTCCTCCCATTGCCCAATTCATTTCCTCCATCTACCCCATTCCTTTCCTCCCTCTACCCCATTCCTTTCCTCCCTCTATCCCATTCCTTTCCTCCCTCTACCCCACTCCTTTCCTCCCACTACCCCATTCCTTTCCTCCCTCTACCCCATTGCTTTCCTCCCACTGCCCCATTCCTTTCCTCCCTCTATCCCATGCCTTTCCTCCCTCTACCCCATTCCTTTCCTCCCACTACTCCATTCCTTTCCTGACTCTACCCCATTCCTTTCCTCCCACTGCCCCATTCCTTAACTCTCTCTACCCCATTCCTTTTCTCCCACTGCCCCATTCCCTAACTCACTCTACCCCATTCCTTACCTCCATCTACCCCACTCCTTTCCTCCCACTACCCCAATCCTTTCCTCTGTCTACCCCACTCCTTTCCTCCGACTACCCCATTCCGTTCCTCCCACTAACCCATTCCTTTCCTCCCACTGCCCCACTCCTTTCCTCCCACTACCCCATTCCTGCCCCATTCCTTTCCTCCCTCTACCCCATTCCTTTCCTCCCACTGCCCCATTCCTTTCCACCCACTCTCCTATTTCTTTCCTCCCTCTATCCCATTCCTTTCCTCCCACTACCCCATTCCTTTCCTCCCTCTACCCCATTCATTTCCTCCCTCTACTCCATTCCTTTCCTCCAACTACCCCACTCCTTTCCTCCCACTGCCCCATTCCTTTCCTCCCACTGCCCCATTCTTTTCCTCCAACTGCCCCACTCCTTTCCTCCCACTGCCCCATTCCTTTCCTCCAACTTCCCCACTGATTTCCTCACTCTACCCCATTCCTTTACCCCCACTACCCCATTCATTTACTCCCTCTACCCCATTCCTTTCCTCCGTCTACCCCATTCCTTTCCTCCCTTTACCCCATTCCTTTCCTCCCACTGCCCCATTCCCTTCCACCCTCTATCCCATTCCTTTCCTCCCACTGCCCCATTCCTTTCCTCCCTCTACACCATTCCTTTCCTCTCACTGCCCCGTTCCTTTCCTCCCCCTATCCCACTCTATTCCTCCCTCTACCCTATTCCATTCCTCCCATTTCCCCATTCCTTTCCTCCATCGAACCCATTCCTTTCCTCCCACTACACTATTCCTTTCCTCCCACTGCCCCATTCCTTTCCTCTGTCTACTCTGTTCCTTTCCTCCCTCTACCCCATTCCTTTCCTCCCTCTATCCCATTCCTTTCCTCCCTCTACCCAACTCCTTTCCTCCCACTGCCCCATTCCTTTGCTACATTTATTCCATTCTTTTCCTCCCTCTATCCCATTCTTTTCCTCCCTCTGCCCAATTCCTTTCCTCCCTCTACCCCATTCCTTTCCTCCCTCTATCCCATTCCTTTCCTCCCTCTACCCAACTCCTTTCCTCCCACTACCCCATTCCTTCCCTCACTCTACCCCATTGCTTTCCTCCCACTGCCATATTCCTTTCCTTTCTCTATCCCATTCCATTCCTCCCACTGCCCCATTCCTTTCCTCCCACTGCCCCATTCTTTTCCTCCCTCTACCCCATTCCTTTCCTACCACTGCCCCATTCCTTTCCACCCTCTATCCCATTCCTTCCCTCCCTCTACCCCATTCCTTTCCTCCCACTGCCCCATTCTTTTCCTCCCTCTATCCCATTCCTTTCCTCCCACTACCACATTCCTTTCCTCCCACTGCCCCATTCCTTTCATCAACTGCCCCACTCCTTTCCTCCCACTGCCCCATTCCTTTCAGCCAACTGCCCCACTCCTTTCCTCCCTCTATCCCATTCCTTTCCTCCCTCTATCCCATTCCTTTCCTCCCTCTACCCCATTCCTTTCCTCCTGCTGCCCCATTCCTTTTCTCCCACTACCCCATTCCTTTCCTACCTCTGTGTCATTCCTTTCCTCCCTCCAGCCCATTCCGTTCGTCCCACTACCCCATTCCTTTCCTCCCACTGCCCCACTCCTTTCCTCCCTCTATCCCATTCCTTTCCTCCCTCTATCCCATTCCTTTCCTCCCTCTACCCCATTCCTTTCCTCCTGCTGCCCCATTCCTTTCTTCCCTCTACCCCATTCCTTTCCTCCCTTTACCCCATTCATTTCCTCCCACTGCCCCATTCCTTTCCTCCCTCTATCCCATGCCTTTCCTCCCTCTACCCCATTCCTTTCCTCCCACTACTCCATTCCTTTCCTGACTCTACCCCATTCCTTTCCTCCCACTGCCCCATTCCTTAACTCCCTCTACCCCATTCCTTTCCTCCCACTGCCCCATTCCCTAACTCCCTCTACTCCATTCCTTACCTCCGTCTACCCCACTCCTTTCCTCCCACTACCCCATTCCGTCCCTCCCACTACCCCATTCCTTTCCTCCCACTGCACCACTCTCTCTCCACTGCCCATTCCTTTCTTCCTCTACCCATTCCTTTCTCCCACTGCCCCATCCTTCCCTCCCCTTCCTCCCACTGCCCCATTCTTTTCCTCCAACTGCCCCACTCCTTTCCTCCCACTGCCCCATTCCTTTCCTCCAACTGCCCCACTGATTTCCTCCCTCTACCCCATTCCTTTCCTCCCACTGCCCCATTCCTTTCCTCCCTCTACCCCATTCCTTTCCTCTCACTGCCCCATTCCTTTCCTCGCTCTATCCCATTCCTTTCCTCCCTCTATCCCATTCCATTCCTCCCTCTACCCTATTCCATTCCTCCCATTTCCCCATTCCTTTCCTCCATCTACCCCTTTCCTTTCCTCCCACTACACTATTCCTTTCCGCCCACTGCCCCATTCTTTTCCTCTGTCTACTCTGTTCCTTTCCTCCCTCTACCCCATTCCTTTCCTCCCACTACCCCATTTGTTTCCTCCCACTACCCCATTCCTTTCCTCCCACTGCCCCATTCCTTTCCTCCCTCTAACCCATTCCTTTCCTCCCTCTACCCCATTCCTTTCCTGCCTCTACCCCATTCCTTTCTTCCCTCTACCCCATTCCTGTCCTCCTACTGCCCCATTCCTTTCCTCCCAATACACCATTCCTTTCCTCCCTCTGCGCCATTGCTTTCCTCCCAGTACCCCATTCCTTTACCCCCACTACCCCATTCTTTTCCTTCCTCTTTACCACTGCTTTCCTCCCTCGATCTAACTCCTTTCCTCCCACTGCCCCATTCCTTTCCTCCCTCTATCCCATTCCTTTCCTCCGTCTACCCCACTCCTTTGCTCCCACTACCCCATTCCTTTCGTCCCTCTGCCCCATTCCTTTCCTCCCACTGCCCCATACCTTTCCTCCCTCTACCCCATTCCTTTCCTCTCTCTACGCCATTCCTTTCCTCCCTCTGCCCCATTCCTTTCTTCCCTCTATCCCATTCCTTTCCTCTGTCTACCCCATTCCTTTCCTCCCTCTATCCCATCCCTTTCCTCCCACTGCCCCATTCTTGTCGTCCCTCTACACCATTCCATTCCTCCCTCTATCCCATTCCTTTCCTCCCACTACCCCATTCTTGTCCTCCAACTGCCCCACTCCTTTCGTCCCACTGCCCCATTCCTTTCCTCCAACTGCCCCACTGATTTATTCCCTCTGCCCCATTCCTTTACCCCAAGTACCCCATTCCTTTCCTCCCACTATACCACTGCTTTCCTCCCTCTACCCAACTACTTTCCTCCCACTACCCCATTCCTTTCCTCTCTCTACCCCATTCTTTTCTTCCCTCTATCCCATTCCTTTCCTCCCTCTACACCACTCCTTTCATCCCACTGTCCCATTCCTTTCCTCCCACTGCCCCATTCCTTTCCTCCCTCTGCCGCATTCCTTTCCTCCCACTGCCCCATTTCTTTCCTCCCTCTATCCCATTCCTTCCCTCCCTCTACCCCATTCCTTTCCTCCCACTGCCCCATTCCTTTCCTCCCTCTATCCCATTCCTTTCCTCCCGCTACCACATTCCTTTCCTCCGTCTACCCCATTCCTTTCCTCCCACTGCCCCATTCCTTTCCTCTGTCTACCCCATTCCTTTCCTCGCACTGCCCCATTCCTTTCGTCCAACTGCCCCACTCCTTTCCTCCCACTGCCCCATTCCTTTCCTACAACTGCCCCATTCCTTTCCTCCCACTGCCCCATTCCTTTCCTCCCTCTATTCCATTCCTTTCCTCCCACTGCCCCACTCCTTTCCTCCCACTACCCCATTCCTTTCCTCCCACTGCCCCATTCCTTTCCTCCCTCTACCCCATTCCTTTCCTCCCACTGCCCCATTCCTTTCCACCCACTCTCCTATTTCTTTCCTCCCTCTATCCCATTCCTTTCCTCCCACTACCCCATTCCTTTCCTCCCTCTACCCCATTCATTTCCTCCCTCTACTCCATTCCTTTCCTCCAACTACCCCACTCCTTTCCTCCCACTGCCCCATTCCTTTCCTCCCACTGCCCCATTCTTTTCCTCCAACTGCCCCACTCCTTTCCTCCCACTGCCCCATTCCTTTCCTCCAACTTCCCCACTGATTTCCTCACTCTACCCCATTCCTTTACCCCCACTACCCCATTCATTTACTCCCTCTACCCCATTCCTTTCCTCCGTCTACCCCATTCCTTTCCTCCCTTTACCCCATTCCTTTCCTCCCACTGCCCCATTCCCTTCCACCCTCTATCCCATTCCTTTCCTCCCACTGCCCCATTCCTTTCCTCCCTCTACACCATTCCTTTCCTCTCACTGCCCCGTTCCTTTCCTCCCCCTATCCCACTCTATTCCTCCCTCTACCCTATTCCATTCCTCCCATTTCCCCATTCCTTTCCTCCATCGAACCCATTCCTTTCCTCCCACTACACTATTCCTTTCCTCCCACTGCCCCATTCCTTTCCTCTGTCTACTCTGTTCCTTTCCTCCCTCTACCCCATTCCTTTCCTCCCTCTATCCCATTCCTTTCCTCCCTCTACCCAACTCCTTTCCTCCCACTGCCCCATTCCTTTGCTACATTTATTCCATTCTTTTCCTCCCTCTATCCCATTCTTTTCCTCCCTCTGCCCAATTCCTTTCCTCCCTCTACCCCATTCCTTTCCTCCCTCTATCCCATTCCTTTCCTCCCTCTACCCAACTCCTTTCCTCCCACTACCCCATTCCTTCCCTCACTCTACCCCATTGCTTTCCTCCCACTGCCATATTCCTTTCCTTTCTCTATCCCATTCCATTCCTCCCACTGCCCCATTCCTTTCCTCCCACTGCCCCATTCTTTTCCTCCCTCTACCCCATTCCTTTCCTACCACTGCCCCATTCCTTTCCACCCTCTATCCCATTCCTTCCCTCCCTCTACCCCATTCCTTTCCTCCCACTGCCCCATTCTTTTCCTCCCTCTATCCCATTCCTTTCCTCCCACTACCACATTCCTTTCCTCCCACTGCCCCATTCCTTTCATCAACTGCCCCACTCCTTTCCTCCCACTGCCCCATTCCTTTCAGCCAACTGCCCCACTCCTTTCCTCCCTCTATCCCATTCCTTTCCTCCCTCTATCCCATTCCTTTCCTCCCTCTACCCCATTCCTTTCCTCCTGCTGCCCCATTCCTTTTCTCCCACTACCCCATTCCTTTCCTACCTCTGTGTCATTCCTTTCCTCCCTCCAGCCCATTCCGTTCGTCCCACTACCCCATTCCTTTCCTCCCACTGCCCCACTCCTTTCCTCCCTCTATCCCATTCCTTTCCTCCCTCTATCCCATTCCTTTCCTCCCTCTACCCCATTCCTTTCCTCCTGCTGCCCCATTCCTTTCTTCCCTCTACCCCATTCCTTTCCTCCCTTTACCCCATTCATTTCCTCCCACTGCCCCATTCCTTTCCTCCCTCTATCCCATGCCTTTCCTCCCTCTACCCCATTCCTTTCCTCCCACTACTCCATTCCTTTCCTGACTCTACCCCATTCCTTTCCTCCCACTGCCCCATTCCTTAACTCCCTCTACCCCATTCCTTTCCTCCCACTGCCCCATTCCCTAACTCCCTCTACTCCATTCCTTACCTCCGTCTACCCCACTCCTTTCCTCCCACTACCCCATTCCGTCCCTCCCACTACCCCATTCCTTTCCTCCCACTGCACCACTCCTCTCCTCCCACTGCCCCATTCCTTTCTTCCCTCTACCCCATTCCTTTCCTCCCACTGCCCCATTCCTTTCCTCCCACTGCCCCATTCTTTTCCTCCAACTGCCCCACTCCTTTCCTCCCACTGCCCCATTCCTTTCCTCCAACTGCCCCACTGATTTCCTCCCTCTACCCCATTCCTTTCCTCCCACTGCCCCATTCCTTTCCTCCCTCTACCCCATTCCTTTCCTCTCACTGCCCCATTCCTTTCCTCGCTCTATCCCATTCCTTTCCTCCCTCTATCCCATTCCATTCCTCCCTCTACCCTATTCCATTCCTCCCATTTCCCCATTCCTTTCCTCCATCTACCCCTTTCCTTTCCTCCCACTACACTATTCCTTTCCGCCCACTGCCCCATTCTTTTCCTCTGTCTACTCTGTTCCTTTCCTCCCTCTACCCCATTCCTTTCCTCCCACTACCCCATTTGTTTCCTCCCACTACCCCATTCCTTTCCTCCCACTGCCCCATTCCTTTCCTCCCTCTAACCCATTCCTTTCCTCCCTCTACCCCATTCCTTTCCTGCCTCTACCCCATTCCTTTCTTCCCTCTACCCCATTCCTGTCCTCCTACTGCCCCATTCCTTTCCTCCCAATACACCATTCCTTTCCTCCCTCTGCGCCATTGCTTTCCTCCCAGTACCCCATTCCTTTACCCCCACTACCCCATTCTTTTCCTTCCTCTTTACCACTGCTTTCCTCCCTCGATCTAACTCCTTTCCTCCCACTGCCCCATTCCTTTCCTCCCTCTATCCCATTCCTTTCCTCCGTCTACCCCACTCCTTTGCTCCCACTACCCCATTCCTTTCGTCCCTCTGCCCCATTCCTTTCCTCCCACTGCCCCATACCTTTCCTCCCTCTACCCCATTCCTTTCCTCTCTCTACGCCATTCCTTTCCTCCCTCTGCCCCATTCCTTTCTTCCCTCTATCCCATTCCTTTCCTCTGTCTACCCCATTCCTTTCCTCCCTCTATCCCATCCCTTTCCTCCCACTGCCCCATTCTTGTCGTCCCTCTACACCATTCCATTCCTCCCTCTATCCCATTCCTTTCCTCCCACTACCCCATTCTTGTCCTCCAACTGCCCCACTCCTTTCGTCCCACTGCCCCATTCCTTTCCTCCAACTGCCCCACTGATTTATTCCCTCTGCCCCATTCCTTTACCCCAAGTACCCCATTCCTTTCCTCCCACTATACCACTGCTTTCCTCCCTCTACCCAACTACTTTCCTCCCACTACCCCATTCCTTTCCTCTCTCTACCCCATTCTTTTCTTCCCTCTATCCCATTCCTTTCCTCCCTCTACACCACTCCTTTCATCCCACTGTCCCATTCCTTTCCTCCCACTGCCCCATTCCTTTCCTCCCTCTGCCGCATTCCTTTCCTCCCACTGCCCCATTTCTTTCCTCCCTCTATCCCATTCCTTCCCTCCCTCTACCCCATTCCTTTCCTCCCACTGCCCCATTCCTTTCCTCCCTCTAATCCCATTCCTTTCCTCCCGCTACCACATTCCTTTCCTCCGTCTACCCCATTCCTTTCCTCCCACTGCCCCATTCCTTTCCTCTGTCTACCCCATTCCTTTCCTCGCACTGCCCCATTCCTTTCGTCCAACTGCCCCACTCCTTTCCTCCCACTGCCCCATTCCTTTCCTACAACTGCCCCATTCCTTTCCTCCCACTGCCCCATTCCTTTCCTCCCTCTATTCCATTCCTTTCCTCCCACTACCCCATTCCTTTGCTACATTTATTCCATTCTTTTCCTCCCTCTATCCCATTCTTTTCCTCCCTCTGCCCAATTCCTTTCCTCCCTCTACCCCATTCCTTTCCTCCCTCTATCCCATTCCTTTCCTCCCTCTACCCAACTCCTTTCCTCCCACTACCCCATTCCTTCCCTCACTCTACCCCATTGCTTTCCTCCCACTGCCATATTCCTTTCCTTCTCTATCCCATTCCATTCCTCCCACTGCCCCATTCCTTTCCTCCCACTGCCCCATTCTTTTCCTCCCTCTACCCCATTCCTTTCCTACCACTGCCCCATTCCTTTCCACCCTCTATCCCATTCCTTCCCTCCCTCTACCCCATTCCTTTCCTCCCACTGCCCCATTCTTTTCCTCCCTCTATCCCATTCCTTTCCTCCCACTACCACATTCCTTTCCTCCCACTGCCCCATTCCTTTCATCAACTGCCCCACTCCTTTCCTCCCACTGCCCCATTCCTTTCAGCCAACTGCCCCACTCCTTTCCTCCCTCTATCCCATTCCTTTCCTCCCTCTATCCCATTCCTTTCCTCCCTCTACCCCATTCCTTTCCTCCTGCTGCCCCATTCCTTTTCTCCCACTACCCATTCCTTTCCTACCTCTGTGTCATTCCTTTCCTCCCTCCAGCCCATTCCGTTCGTCCCACTACCCCATTCCTTTCCTCCCACTGCCCCACTCCTTTCCTCCCTCTATCCCATTCCTTTCCTCCCTCTATCCCATTCCTTTCCTCCCTCTACCCCATTCTTTCCTCCTGCTGCCCCATTCCTTTCTTCCCTCTACCCCATTCCTTTCCTCCCTTTACCCCATTCATTTCCTCCCACTGCCCCATTCCTTTCCTCTCTCTATCCCATTTCTTTCCTCCCTCTACCCCATTCCTTTCCTCCCACTACTCCATTCCTCTCCTGACTCTACCCCATTCCTTTCCTCCCACTGCCCCATTCCTTAACTCCCTCTACCCCATTCCTTTCCTCCCACTGCCCCATTCCCTAACTCCCTCTACTCCATTCCTTACCTCCGTCTACCCCACTCCTTTCCTCCCACTACCCCATTCCGTCCCTCCCACTACCCCATTCCTTTCCTCCCACTGCACCACTCCTCTCCTCCCACTGCCCCATTCCTTTCTTCCCTCTACCCCATTCCTTTCCTCCCACTGCCCCATTCCTTTCCTCCCACTGCCCCATTCTTTTCCTCCAACTGCCCCACTCCTTTCCTCCCACTGCCCCATTCCTTTCCTCCAACTGCCCCACTGATTTCCTCCCTCTACCCCATTCCTTTCCTCCCACTGCCCCATTCCTTTCCTCCCTCTACCCCATTCCTTTCCTCTCACTGCCCCATTCCTTTCCTCGCTCTATCCCATTCCTTTCCTCCCTCCTATCCCATTCCATTCCTCCCTCTACCCTATTCCATTCCTCCCATTTCCCCATTCCTTTCCTCCATCTACCCCTTTCCTTTCCTCCCACTACACTATTCCTTTCCGCCCACTGCCCCATTCTTTTCCTCTGTCTACTCTGTTCCTTTCCTCCCTCTACCCCATTCCTTTCCTCCCACTACCCCATTTGTTTCCTCCCACTACCCCATTCCTTTCCTCCCACTGCCCCATTCCTTTCCTCCCTCTAACCCATTCCTTTCCCTCCCTCTACCCCATTCCTTTCCTGCCTCTACCCCATTCCTTTCCTCCCTCTACCCCATTCCTGTCCTCCTACTGCCCCATTCCTTTCCTCCCAATACACCATTCCTTTCCTCCCTCTGCGCCATTGCTTTCCTCCCAGTACCCCATTCCTTTACCCCCCACTACCCCATTCTTTTCCTTCCTCTTTACCACTGCTTTCCTCCCTCGATCTAACTCCTTTCCTCCCACTGCCCCATTCCTTTCCTCCCTCTATCCCATTCCTTTCCTCCGTCTACCCCACTCCTTTGCTCCCACTACCCCATTCCTTTCGTCCCTCTGCCCCATTCCTTTCCTCCCACTGCCCCATACCTTTCCTCCCTCTACCCCATTCCTTTCCTCTCTCTACGCCATTCCTTTCCTCCCTCTGCCCATTCCTTTCTTCCTCTATCCCATTCCTTTCCTCTGTCTACCCCATTCCTTTCCTCCCTCTATCCCATCCCTTTCCTCCCACTGCCCCATTCTTGTCGTCCCTCTACACCATTCCATTCCTCCCTCTATCCCATTCCTTTCCTCCCACTACCCCATTCTTGTCCTCCAACTGCCCCACTCCTTTCGTCCCACTGCCCCATTCCTTTCCTCCAACTGCCCCACTGATTTCCTCCCTCTGCCCCATTCCTTTACCCCAAGTACCCCATTCCTTTCCTCCCACTATACCACTGCTTTCCTCCCTCTACCCAACTACTTTCCTCCCACTACCCCATTCCTTTCCTCTCTCTACCCCATTCTTTTCTTCCCTCTATCCCATTCCTTTCCTCCCTCTACACCACTCCTTTCATCCCACTGTCCCATTCCTTTCCTCCCACTGCCCCATTCCTTTCCTCCCTCTGCCGCATTCCTTTCCTCCCACTGCCCCATTTCTTTCTCCCTCTATCCCATTCCTTCCCTCCCTCTACCCCATTCCTTTCCTCCCACTGCCCCATTCCTTTCCTCTGTCTACCCCATTCCTTTCCTCGCACTGCCCCATTCCTTTCGTCCAACTGCCCCACTCCTTTCCTCCCACTGCCCCATTCCTTTCCTACAACTGCCCCACCCCTTTCCTCCCTCTATCGCATTCCTTTCCTCCCTCTATCCCATTCCTTTCCTCCCTCTATCCCATTCCTTTCCTCCCGCTACCACATTCCTTTCCTCCGTCTACCCCATTCCTTTCCTCCCACTGCCCCATTCCTTTCCTCTGTCTACCCCATTCCTTTCCTCGCACTGCCCCATTCCTTTCGTCCAACTGCCCCACTCCTTTCCTCCCACTGCCCCATTCCTTTCCTACAACTGCCCCACCCCTTTCCTCCCTCTATCGCATTCCTTTCCTCCCTCTATCCCATTCCTTTCCTCCCTCTACCCCATTCCTTTCCTCCCACTACCCCATTCCTTTCCTCCCTCTGCCCCATTCCTTTCCTCCCACTGCCCCATTCCTTTCCTCCCTCTATTCCATTCCTTTCCTCCCACTACCCCATTCCATTACTCCTTCTACCCATTCCTTTCCTGCCTCTACCCCATTCCTTTCCTCCCACTGCCACATTCCTTTCCTACCTCTATCCCATTCCTTTCCTCCCACTGCCCCATTCCTTTCCTACCTCCATCCCATTCCTTTCCTCTATCCCATTCCTTTCCTCCCTCTATCCCATTCCTTTCCTCCCTCTACCCCATTCATTTCCTCCCATTGCCCTATTCCTTTCTCCTCGTCTACCCCATTCCTTTCCACCCAGTGCCCTATTCCTTTCCTCCCTCTACCCCATTCCTTTCCTCCCATTGCCCAATTCATTTCCTCCATCTACCCCATTCCTTTCCTCCCTCTACCCCATTCCTTTCCTCCCTCTATCCCATTCCTTTCCTCCCTCTACCCCACTCCTTTCCTCCCACTACCCCATTCCTTTCCTCCCTCTACCCCATTGCTTTCCTCCCTCTACCCCATTCCTTTCCTCCCACTACTCCATTCCTTTCCTGACTCTATCCCATTCCTTTCCTCCCACTGCCCCCATTCCTTAACTCTCTCTACCCCATTCCTTTTCTCCCACTGCCCCATTCCCTAACTCACTCTACCCCATTCCTTACCTCCATCAACCCCACTCCTTTCCTCCCACTACCCCAATCCTTTCCTCTGTCTACCCCACTCCTTTCCTCCGACTACCCCATTCCGTTCCTCCCACTAACCCATTCCTTTCCTCCCACTGCCCCACTCCTTTCCTCCCATTTCCCCATTCCTTTCCTCCATCTACCCCTTTCCTTTCCTCCCACTACACTATTCCTTTCCGCCCACTGCCCCATTCTTTTCCTCTGTCTACTCTGTTCCTTTCCTCCCTCTACCCCATTCCTTTCCTCCCACTACCCCATTTGTTTCCTCCCACTACCCCATTCCTTTCCTCCCACTGCCCCATTCCTTTCCTCCCTCTAACCCATTCCTTTCCTCCCTCTACCCCATTCCTTTCCTGCCTCTACCCATTCCTTTCCTCCCTCTACCCCATTCCTGTCCTCCTACTGCCCCATTCCTTTCCTCCCAATACACCATTCCTTTCCTCCCTCTGCGCCATTGCTTTCCTCCCAGTAACCCCATTCCTTTACCCCCACTACCCCATTCTTTTCCTTCCTCTTTACCACTGCTTTCCTCCCTCGATCTAACTCCTTTCCTCCCACTGCCCCATTCCTTTCCTCCCTCTATCCCATTCCTTTCCTCCGTCTACCCCACTCCTTTGCTCCCACTACCCCATTCCTTTCGTCCCTCTGCCCCATTCCTTTCCTCCCACTGCCCCATACCTTTCCTCCCTCTACCCCATTCCTTTCCTCTCTCTACGCCATTCCTTTCCTCCCTCTGCCCCATTCCTTTCTTCCCTCTATCCCATTCCTTTCCTCTGTCTACCCCATTCCTTTCCTCCCTCTATCCCATCCCTTTCCTCCCACTGCCCCATTCTTGTCGTCCCTCTACACCATTCCATTCCTCCCTCTATCCCATTCCTTTCCTCCCACTACCCCATTCTTGTCCTCCAACTGCCCCACTCCTTTCGTCCACTGCCCCATTCCTTTCCTCCAACTGCCCCACTGATTTCCTCCCTCTGCCCCATTCCTTTACCCCAAGTACCCCATTCCTTTCCTCCCACTATACCACTGCTTTCCTCCCTCTACCCAACTACTTTCCTCCCACTACCCCATTCCTTTCCTCTCTCTATCCCATTCTTTTCTTCCCTCTATCCCATTCCTTTCCTCCCTCTACACCACTCCTTTCATCCCACTGTCCCATTCCTTTCCTCCCACTGCCCCATTCCTTTCCTCCCTCTGCCGCATTCCTTTCCTCCCACTGCCCCATTTCTTTCCTCCCTCTATCCCATTCCTTCCCTCCCTCTACCCCATTCCTTTCCTCCCACTGCCCCATTCCTTTCCTCTGTCTACCCCATTCCTTTCCTCGCACTGCCCCATTCCTTTCGTCCAACTGCCCCACTCCTTTCCTCCCACTGCCCCATTCCTTTCCTACAACTGCCCCACCCCTTTCCTCCCTCTATCGCATTCCTTTCCTCCCTCTATCCCATTCCTTTCCTCCCTCTATCCCATTCCTTTCCTCCGCTACCACATTCCTTTCCTCCGTCTACCCCATTCCTTTCCTCCCACTGCCCCATTCCTTTCCTCTGTCTACCCCATTCCTTTCCTCGCACTGCCCCATTCCTTTCGTCCAACTGCCCCACTCCTTTCCTCCCACTGCCCCATTCCTTTCCTACAACTGCCCCACCCCTTTCCTCCCTCTATCGCATTCCTTTCCTCCCTCTATCCCATTCCTTTCCTCCCTCTACCCCATTCCTTTCCTCCCACTACCCCATTCCTTTCCTCCCTCTGCCCCATTCCTTTCCTCCCACTGCCCCATTCCTTTCCTCCTCCCTCTATTCCATTCCTTTCCTCCCACTACCCCATTCCATTACTCCTTCTACCCCCATTCCTTTCCTGCCTCTACCCCATTCCTTTCCTCCCACTGCCACATTCCTTTCCTACCTCTATCCCATTCCTTTCCTCCCACTGCCCCATTCCTTTCCTACCTCCATCCCATTCCTTTCCTCTATCCCATTCCTTTCCTCCCTCTATCCCATTCCTTTCCTCCCTCTACCCCCATTCATTTCCTCCCATTGCCCTATTCCTTTCCTCCGTCTACCCCATTCCTTTCCACCCAGTGCCCTATTCCTTTCCTCCCTCTACCCCATTCCTTTCCTCCCATTGCCCAATTCATTTCCTCCATCTACCCCATTCCTTTCCTCCCTCTACCCCATTCCTTTCCTCCCTCTATCCCATTCCTTTCCTCCCTCTACCCCACTCCTTTCCTCCCACTACCCCATTCCTTTCCTCCCTCTACCCCATTGCTTTCCTCCCTCTACCCCATTCCTTTCCTCCCACTACTCCATTCCTTTCCTGACTCTACCCCATTCCTTTCCTCCCACTGCCCCATTCCTTAACTCTCTCTACCCCATTCCTTTTCTCCCACTGCCCCATTCCCTAACTCACTCTACCCCATTCCTTACCTCCATCTACCCCACTCCTTTCCTCCCACTACCCCAATCCTTTCCTCTGTCTACCCCACTCCTTTCCTCCGACTACCCCATTCCGTTCCTCCCACTAACCCATTCCTTTCCTCCCACTGCCCCACTCCTTTCCTCCCACTACCCCATTCCTTTCCTCCCACTGCCCCATTCCTTTCCTCCCTCTACCCCATTCCTTTCCTCCCACTGCCCCATTCCTTTCCACCCACTCTCCTATTTCTTTCCTCCCTCTATCCCATTCCTTTCCTCCCACTACCCCATTCCTTTCCTCCCTCTACCCCATTCATTTCCTCCCTCTACCCCATTCCTTTCCTCCAACTACCCCACTCCTTTCCTCCCACTGCCCCATTCCTTTCCTCCCACTGCCCCATTCTTTTCCTCCAACTGCCCCACTCCTTTCCTCCCACTGCCCCATTCCTTTCCTCCAACTTCCCCACTGATTTCTTCACTCTACCCCATTCCTTTACCCCCACTACCCCATTCATTTACTCCCTCTACCCCATTCCTTTCCTCCGTCTACCCCATTCCTTTCCTCCCTTTACCCCATTCCTTTCCTCCCACTGCCCCATTCCCTTCCACCCTCTATCCCATTCCTTTCCTCCCACTGCCCCATTCCTTTCCTCCCTCTACACCATTCCTTTCCTCTCACTGCCCCGTTCCTTTCCTCCCCCTATCCCACTCTATTCCTCCCTCTACCCTATTCCATTCCTCCCATTTCCCCATTCCTTTCCTCCATCGAACCCATTCCTTTCCTCCCACTACACTATTCCTTTCCTCCCACTGCCCCCATTCCTTTCCTCTGTCTACTCTGTTCCTTTCCTCCCTCTACCCCATTCCTTTCCTCCCTCTATCCCATTCCTTTCCTCCCTCTACCCAACTCCTTTCCTCCCACTACCCCATTCCTTTGCTACATTTATTCCATTCTTTTCCTCCCTCTATCCCATTCTTTTCCTCCCTCTGCCCAATTCCCTTTCCTCCCTCTACCCCATTCCTTTCCTCCCTCTATCCCATTCCTTTCCTCCCTCTACCCAACTCCTTTCCTCCCACTACCCCATTCCTTCCCTCACTCTACCCCATTGCTTTCCTCCCACTGCCATATTCCTTTCCTTTCTCTATCCCATTCCATTCCTCCCACTGCCCCATTCCTTTCCTCCCACTGCCCCATTCTTTTCCTCCCTCTACCCCCATTCCTTTCCTACCACTGCCCCATTCCTTTCCACCCTCTATCCCATTCCTTCCCTCCCTCTACCCCATTCCTTTCCTCCCACTGCCCCATTCTTTTCTCCCTCTATCCCATTCCTTTCCTCCCACTACCACATTCCTTTCCTCCCACTGCCCCATTCCTTTCATCAACTGCCCCACTCCTTTCCTCCCACTGCCCCATTCCTTTCAGCCAACTGCCCCACTCCTTTCCTCCCTCTATCCCATTCCTTTCCTCCCTCTATCCCATTCCTTTCCTCCCTCTACCCCATTCCTTTCCTCCTGCTGCCCCATTCCTTTTCTCCCACTACCCCATTCCTTTCCTACCTCTGTGTCATTCCTTTCCTCCCTCCAGCCCATTCCGTTCGTCCCACTACCCCATTCCTTTCCTCCCACTGCCCCACTCCTTTCCTCCCTCTATCCCATTCCTTTCCTCCCTCTATCCCATTCCTTTCCTCCCTCTACCCCATTCCTTTCCTCCTCGCTGCCCCATTCCTTTCTTCCTCTACCCCATTCCTTTCCTCCCTTTACCCCATTCATTTCCTCCCACTGCCCCATTCCTTTCCTCTCTCTATCCCATTTCTTTCCTCCCTCTATCCCATTCCTTTCCTCCCACTACCCCATTCCTTTCCTCCCTCTACCCCATCCCATTTCCTCCCTCTACCCCATTCCTTTCCTCCAACTACCCCACTCCTTTCCTCCACTGCACCATTCCTTTCCTCCACTGCCCCATTCTTTTCCTCCAACTGCCCCACTTCTTTCCTCCCACTGCCCCATTCCTTTCCTCCAACTGCCCACTGATTTCCTCCCTCTACCCCATTCCTTTACCCCCACTACCCCATTCCTTTCCTCCCCTCTACCCCATTCCTTTCCTCCTTCTACCCCATTCCTTTCCTCCCTCTACCCCATTCCTTTCCTCCCACTGCCCCATTCCTTTCCTCCCTCTATCCCATTCCTTTCCTCCCTCTACCCCATTCCTTTCCTCCCACTGCCCCATTCCTTTCCTCCCACTACACCATTCCTTTCCTCCCTCTGCGCCATTGCTTTCCTCCCAGTACCCCATTCCTTTACCCCACTACCCCCATTCTTTTCCTTCCTCTTTACCATCCCTTTCCTCCCTCTATCTAACTCCTTTCTTCCCACTGCCCCATTCCTTTCCTCCCTCTATCCCATTCCTTTCCTCCCTCTACCCCCACTCCTTTGCTTCCACTACCCCATTCCTTTCGTCCCTCTGCCCCATTCCTTTCCTCCCACTGCCCCATTCCTTTCCTCCCTCTATCCCATTCCTTCCCTCCAACTGCCCCATTCCTTTACACACCCTCTATCCCATTCCTTTCCTCCCTCTACCCCATTCATTTCCTCCCATTGCCCTATTCCTTTCCTCTGTCTACCCCATTCCTTTCCACCCACTGCCCTATTCCTTTCCTCCCTCTACACCATTCCCTTCTCCCATTGCCCCATTCATTTCCTCCATCTACCCCATTCCTTTCCTCCCTCTACCCCATTCCTATACTCCTCTATCCCATTCCTTTCCTCCCTCTACCCATTCCTTTCCTCCCACCACCCCATTCCTTTCCTCCCTCTACCCCATTGCTTTCCTCCCACTGCCCCATTCCTTTCCTCCATCTATCCCATGCCTTTCCTCCCCCTACCCCATTCCTTTCCTCCCAGTACTCCATTCCTTTCTGACTCTACCCCATTCCTTTCCTCCCACTACCCCATTCCTTTCTTCCCTCTACCCCATTCCTTTCCTCCCTCTACCCCATTCCTTTCCTCCCACTGCCCCATTCCTTTCCTCCCTCTATCCCATTCCTTTCCTCCCTCTATCCCATTCCTTTCCTCCCACTACCCCATTCCTTTCCTCCCTCTACCCCGTTCATTTCCTCCCTCTACCCCATTCCTTTCCTCCAACTACCCCACTCCTTTCCTCTCACTGCCCCATTACTTTCCTCCCACTGCCCCATTCTTTTCCTCCAACTGCCCCACTCCTTCCTCCACTGCCCCATTCCTTTCCTCCAACTGCTCCACTGATTTCCTCCCCTCTACCCCCATTCCTTTCCTCCACTGCCCCATTCCCTTCCACCCTCTATCCCATTCCTTTCCTCTCACTGCCCCATTCCTTTCCTCCCTCTATCCCCATTCCATTCCTCCCTCTACCCTATTCCATTCCTCCCATTTCCCCATTCCTTTCCTCCATCTACCCCATTCCTTTCCTCCCACTACACTATTCCTTTCCTCCCACTGCCCATTCCTCTCCTCTGTCTACTCTGTTCCTTTCCTCCCTCTACCCCATTCCTATCCCTCCTCTACCCCATTCCTTTCCTCCATCTATCCCATTCCTTTCCTCCCTCTATCCCATTCCGTTCCTCCCTCTACCCCACTCCTTTCCTCCCACTGCCCCATTCCTTTCCTCCCTCTTTCCCATTCCTTTCCTCCCTCTACCCCATTCCTTTCCTGTCTCTACCCCATTCCTTTCCTGCCTCTACCTCATTCCTTTCCTCCTCTACACCATTCCTTTCTTCCCTCTACCCCATTCCTTTCCTCCCTCTACCCCATTCCTTTCCTCCCACTACACCATTCCTTTCCTCCCTCTGCGCCATTCCTTTCCTCCCACTACCCCATTCCTTTACCCCCACTACCCCATTCTTTTCCTCCCTCTACTCCACTCCTTTCCTCCCTCTGCCCAATTCCTTTCCTCCACTACCCCATTCCTTTCCTCCCTCTACCCCATTCCTTCCCTCCCTCTACCCCATTGCTTTCCTCCCACTGCCCCATTCCTTTCCTTCCTCTATCCCATTCCTTTCCTCCCACTGCCCCATTCCTTTCCTCCCACAGCCCGATTCCTTTCCTCCCTCTACCCATTCCTTTCCTACCACTGCCCCATTCCTTTCCACCCTCTATCCCATTCCTTTCCTCCCTCTGCCCCATTCCTTTCCACCCTCTACCCCATTCCTTTCCTCCACTGCCCCATTCCTTTCTTCCCTCTACCACATGCCTTTCCTCCCACTGCCCCATTCCTTTCCTCCCACTGCCCCATTCCTTCCCTCCATCTACCCCATTCCTATCCTCCCTCAACCCCATTCCTTTCCTCCCACTGCCCCATTCCTTTCCTCCTCTATCCCATTCCTTTCCTCCATCTACCCCATTCCTTTCCTCCGTCTACCCCATTCCTTTCCAAGCACTGCCCCATTCCTTTCCTCCCTCAACCCCATTCCTTTCCTCCCTCTACCCCATTCCTTTTCTCCCACTGCCCCATTCCTTTGCTACCTTTATCCCGTTCTTTTCCTCCCTCTATCCCATTCCTTTCCTCCCACTGCCCCATTTATTTCCTCCCTCTATCCCATTCCTTTCCGCCCACTATCCCAGTCTTTCCCTCCAACTACCCCACTCCTTTCCTCCCTCTATCCAATTCCTTTCCTACCTCTACCCAATTCCTTTCTTCCCACTATCCCATTCCTTTCGTCCCTCTACCCCATTCCCTTCCTCCCACTGCTCCATTCTTTTCCTCCCTCCACCCCATTCCTTTCCTATCACTGCCCCATTCCTTTCCTTCCACTGCCCCATTCCTTTCCTACCTCTATCCCATCCGTTTCGTCCCTCGATGCCATTCCTTTCCTCCCACTACCCTATTCCTTTCCTCCCACTGCCCCATTCCTTTCCTCCCACTGCCCCATTTCTTTCCACCCTCTATCCCATTCCTTCCCTCCCTCTACCCCATTCCTTTCCTCCCACTGCCCCATTCCTTTCCTCCCACTGCCCCATTCCTTTCGTCCATCTGCCCACTCCTTTCCTCCCACTGCCCCATTCCTTTCCTCCAACTGCCCCATTCCTTTCCTCCCCTCTATCCCATTCCTTTCCTCCTACTACCCATTCCATTACTCCCTCTACCCCATTCCTTTCCTGCCTCTACCCCATTCCTTTCCTCCCACTGCCACATTCATTTCCTCCCTCTATCCCATTCCTTTCCTCCCTCTATCCCATGCCTTTCCTCCCTCTACCCCATTCCTTTCCTCCCAGTACTACACTCCTTTCCTGACTCTACCCCATTCCTTCCCACCCACTGCCCCATTCCTTAACTCCCTCTACCCCATTCCTTTCCTCCCACTGCCCCATTCCCTAACTCCGTCTACCCCATTCCTTACCTCCGTCTACCCCACTCCTTGCCTCCCACTACCCCAATCCTTTCCTCTGTCTACCCCACTACTTTCCCTCCCACTACCCCATTCCGTTCCTCCACTACCCCCATTCCTTTCCTCCCACTGCCCCACTCCTCTCCTCCCACTACCCATTCCTTTCTTCCCTCTACCCCATTCCTTTCCTCCCTCTACCCCATTCCTTTCCTCCCACTGCCCCATTCCTTTCCTCCCTCTCTCCCATTCCTTTCCTCCCTCTATCCCATTCCTTTCCTCCCACTACCCCATTCCTTTCCTCCCTCTACCCCATTCAATTCCTCCCTCTACCCCATTCCTTTCCTCCAACTACCCCACTCCTTTCCTCTCACTGCCCCATTACTTTCCTCCCACTACCCCATTCTTTTCCTCCAACTGCCCCACTCCTTTCCTCCCACTGCCCCCGTTCCTTTCCTCCCACTGCCCCATTCCTTTCCTACCTCTATCCCATCCATTTCGTCCCTCTATGCCATTCCTTTCCTCCCACTACCCTATTCCTTTCCTCCCACTGCCCCATTCCTTTCCTCCCACTGCCCCATTCCTTTCGTCCAACTGCCCCACTCCTTTCCTCCCACTGCCCCATTCCTTTCCTCCAACTGCCCCATTCCTTTCCTCCCTCTATCCCATTCCTTTCCTCCCTCTGCCCCATTCCTTTCCACCCTCTACCCCATTCCTTTCCCTCCCACTGCCCCATTCCTTTCTTCCCTCTGCCACATGCCTGTCCTCCCACTGCCCCATTCCTTTCCTCCATCTACCCCATTCCTATCCTCCCTCAACCCCATTCCTTTCCTCCCACTGCCCCATTCCTTTCCTCCCTCTATCCCATTCCTTTGCTCCATCTACCCCATTCCTTTCCTCCGTCTACCCCATTCCTTTCCAAGCACTGCCCCATTCCTTTCCTCCCTCAACCCCATTCCTTTCCTCCCTCTACCCCATTCCTTTCCTCCCACTGCCCCCATTCCTTTGCTACCTTTATCCCATTCTTTTCCTCCCTCTATCCCATTCCTTTCCTCCCACTGCCCCATTTATTTCCTCCCTCTATCCCATTCCTTTCCGCCCACTATCCCAGTCTTTCCCTCCAACTACCCACTCCTTTCCTCCCTCTATCCAATTCCTTTCCTCCCACTACCCCATTCCTTTCCTCCCTCTACCCCATTCATTTCCCTCCCTCTACCCCATTCCTTTCCTCCAACTACCCCTCTCCTTTCCTCTCACTGCCCCATTACTTTCCTCCCACTACCCCATTCTTTTCCTCCAACTGCCCCACTCCTTTCCTCCACTGCCCCATTCCTTTCCTCCCACTGCCCCATTCCTTTCCTACCTCTATCCCATCCATTTCGTCCCTCTAAGCCATTCCTTTCCTCCCACTACCCTATTCCTTTCCTCCCACTGCCCCATTCCTTTCCTCCCACTGCCCCATTTATTTCCTCCCCTCTATCCCATTCCTTTCCGCCCACTATCCCAGTCTTTCCCTCCAACTACCCCACTCCTTTCCTCCCTCTATCCAATTCCTTTCCTCCCTCTACCCAATTCCTTTCCTCCCACTATCCCGTTCCTTTCATCCCTCTACCCCATTCCTTTCCTCCCACTGCTCCATTCTTTTCCTCCCTCCACCCCATTCCTTTCCTATCACTGCCCCATTCCTTTCCTCCCACTGCCCCATTCCTTTCCTACCTCTATCCCATCCGTTTCGTCCCTCTATGCCATTCCTTTCCTCCCACTACCCTATTCCTTTCCTCCACTGCCCATTCTTTTCCTCCCACTGCCCCATTTCTTTCCACCCTCTATCCCATTCCTTCCCTCCCTCTACCCCATTCCTTTCCACCCACTGCCCCATTCCTTTCTTCCCACTACCCCATTCCTTTCGTCCAACTGCCCCACTCCTTTCCTCCCACTGCCCCATTCCTTTCCTCCAACTGCCCCATTCTTTCTCCCTCTATCCCATTCCTTTCCTCCTACTACCCCATTCCATTACTCCCTCTACCCCATTCCTTTCCTGCCTCTACCCCATTCCTTTCCTCCCACTGCCACATTCGTTTCCTACCTCCATCCCATTCCTTTCCTCCCTCTATCCCATTCCTTTCCTCCCCTCTATCCCATTACTTTCCTCCCTCTACCCCATTCCTTTCCTCCCTCTACCCCATTCCTTTCCTCCCAGTACTCCATTCCTTTCCTGACTCTACCCCATTCCTTCCCTCCCACTGCCCCATTCCTTAACTCCCTCTACCCCATTCCTTTCCTCCCACTGCCCCATTCCCTAACTCCGTCTACCCCATTCCTTACCTCCGTCTACCCCACTCCTTTCCTCCACTACCCCAATCCTTTCCTCTGTCTACCCCACTACTTTCCTCCCACTACCCCATTCCGTTCCTCCCACTACCCCATTCCTTTCCTCCCACTGCCCCACTCCTTTCCTCCCACTACCCCATTCCTTTCTTCCCTCTACCCCATTCCTTTCCTCCCTCTACCCCCATTCCTTTCCTCACACTGCCCCATTCCTTTCTCCCTCTATCCCATTCCTTTCCTCCCTCTATCCCATTCCTTTCCTCCCACTACCCCCATTCCTTTCCTCCCTCTACCCCATTCATTTCCTCCCTCTACCCCCATTCCTTTCCTCCAACTACCCCACTCCTTTCCTCTCACTGCCCCATTACTTTCCTCCCACTACCCAATTCTTTTCCTCCCACAGCCCCATTCCTTTCCTCCCTCTACCCCATTCCTTTCCTACCACTGCGCCATTCCTTTCCACCCTCTATCCCATTCCTTTCCTCCCTCTGCCCCATTCCTTTCCACCTCTACCCCATTCCTTTCCTCCCACTGCCCCATTCCTTTCTTTCCCTCTACCACATGCCTTTCCTCCCACTGCCCCATTCCTTTCCTCCCACTGCCCCAGTCCTTTCCTCATCTACCCCATTCCTATCCTCCCTCAACCCCATTCCTTTCCTCCCACTGCCCATTCCTTTCCTCCCTCTATCCCATTCCTTTCCTCCATCTACCCCATTCCTTTCCTCCGTCTACCCCATTCCTTTCCCATGCACTGCCCCATTCCTTTCCTCCCTCAACCCCATTCCTTTCCTCCCTCTACCCATTCCTTTCCTCCCACTGCCCCATTCCTTTGCTACCTTTATCCCATTCTTTTCCTCCCTCTATCCCATTGCTTTCCTCCCACTGCACCATTTATTTCCTCCCTCTATCCCATTCCTTTCCGACCACTATTCCCAGTCTTTCCCTCCAACTTCCCCACTCCTTTCCTCCCTCTATCCAATTCCTTTCCTCCCTCTACCCAATTCCTTTCCTCCCGCTATCCCATTCCTTTCGTCCCTCTACCCCATTCCTTTCCTCCCACTGCTCCATTCTTTTCCTCCCTCCACCCCATTCCTTTCCTATCACTGCCCCATTCCTCTCCTCCCACTGCCCATTCCTTTCCTACCTCTATCCCATCCGTTTCGTCCCTCGATGCCATTCCTTTCCTCCCACTACCCTATTCCTTTCCTCCCACTGCCCCATTCCTTTCCTCCCACTGCCCCATTTCTTTCCACCCTCTATCCCATTCCTTCCCTCCCTCTACCCCATTCCTTTCCTCCCACTGCCCCATTCCTTTCCTCCCACTGCCCCATTCCTTTCGTCCATCTGCCCCACTCCTTTCCTCCCACTGCCCCATTCCTTTCCTCCAACTGCCCCATTCCTTTCCTCCCTCTATCCCATTCCTTTCCTCCTACTACCCCATTCCATTACTCCCTCTACCCCATTCCTTTCCTGCCTCTACCCCATTCCTTTCCTCCCACTGCCACATTCATTTCCTACCTCTATCCCATTCCTTTCCTCCCTCTATCCCATGCCTTTCCTCCCTCTACCCCATTCCTTTCCTCCCAGTACTACACTCCTTTCCTGACTCTACCCCATTCCTTCCACCCACTGCCCCATTCCTTAACTCCCTCTACCCATTCCTTTCCTCCCACTGCCCCATTCCCTAACTCCGTCTACCCCATTCCTTACCTCCGTCTACCCCACTCCTTGCCTCCCACTACCCCAATCCTTTCCTCTGTCTACCCCACTACTTTCCTCCCACTACCCCATTCCGTTCCTCCCACTACCCCATTCCTTTCCTCCCACTGCCCCACTCCTCTCCTCCCACTACCCCATTCCTTTCTTCCCTCTACCCCATTCCTTTCCTCCCTCTACCCCATTCCTTTCCTCCCACTGCCCCATTCCTTTCCTCCCTCTCTCCCATTCCTTTCCTCCCTCTATCCCATTCCTTTCCTCCCACTACCCCATTCCTTTCCTCCCTCTACCCCATTCAATTCCTCCCTCTACCCCATTCCTTTCCTCCAACTACCCCACTCCTTTCCTCTCACTGCCCCATTACTTTCCTCCCACTACCCCATTCTTTTCCTCCAACTGCCCACTCCTTTCCTCCCACTGCCCCGTTCCTTTCCTCCACTGCCCCATTCCTTTCCTACCTCTATCCCATCCATTTCGTCCTCTATGCCATTCCTTTCCTCCCACTACCCTATTCCTTTCTCCCACTGCCCCATTCCTTTCCTCCCACTGCCCCATTCCTTTCGTCCAACTGCCCCACTCCTTTCCTCCCACTGCCCCATTCCTTTCCTCCAACTGCCCCATTCCTTCCTCCCTCTATCCCATTCCTTTCCTCCCTCTGCCCCATTCCTTTCCACCCTCTACCCCATTCCTTTCCTCCCACTGCCCCATTCCTTTCTTCCCTCTGCCACATGCCTGTCCTCCCACTGCCCCATTCCTTTCCTCCATCTACCCCATTCCTATCCTCCCTCAACCCCATTCCTTTCCTCCCACTGCCCCATTCCTTTCCTCCCTCTATCCCATTCCTTTGCTCCATCTACCCCATTCCTTTCCTCCGTCTACCCCATTCCTTTCCAAGCACTGCCCCATTCCTTTCCTCCCTCAACCCCATTCCTTTCCTCCCTCTACCCCATTCCTTTCCTCCCACTGCCCCATTCCTTTGCTACCTTTATCCCATTCTTTTCCTCCCTCTATCCCATTCCTTTCCTCCCACTGCCCCATTTATTTCCTCCCTCTATCCCATTCCTTTCCGCCCACTATCCCAGTCTTTCCCTCCAACTACCCCACTCCTTTCCTCCCTCTATCCAATTCCTTTCCTCCCACTACCCCATTCCTTTCCTCCCTCTACCCCATTCATTTCCTCCCTCTACCCCATTCCTTTCCTCCAACTACCCCTCTCCTTTCCTCTCACTGCCCCATTACTTTCCTCCCACTACCCCATTCTTTTCCTCCAACTGCCCCACTCCTTTCCTCCCACTGCCCCATTCCTTTCCTCCCACTGCCACCCATTCCTTTCCTACCTCTATCCCATCCATTTCGTCCCTCTAAGCCATTCCTTTCCTCCCACTACCCTATTCCTTTCCTCCCACTGCCCCATTCCTTTCCTCCCACTGCCCCATTTATTTCCTCCCTCTATCCCATTCCTTTCCGCCCACTATCCCAGTCTTTCCCTCCAACTACCCCCACTCCTTTCCTCCCTCTATCCAATTCCTTTCCCTCCCTCTACCCAATTCCTTTCCTCCCACTATCCCGTTCCTTTCATCCCTCTACCCCATTCCTTTCCTCCACTGCTCCATTCTTTTCCTCCCTCCACCCCATTCCTTTCCTATCACTGCCCCATTCCTTTCCTCCCACTGCCCCATTCCTTTCCTACCTCTATCCCATCCGTTTCGTCCCTCTATGCCATTCCTTTCCTCCACTACCCTATTCCTTTCCTCCCACTGCCCCATTCTTTTCCTCCCACTGCCCCATTTCTTTTCCACCCTCTATCCCATTCTTCCCTCCCTCTACCCCATTCCTTTCCACCCACTGCCCCATTCCTTTCTTCCCACTACCCCATTCCTTTCGTCCAACTGCCCCACTCCTTTCCTCCCACTGCCCCATTCCTTTCCTCCAACTGCCCCATTCCTTTCCTCCCTCTATCCCATTCCTTTCCTCCTACTACCCCATTCCATTACTCCCTCTACCCCATTCCTTTCCTGCCTCTACCCCATTCCTTTCCTCCCACTGCCACATTCGTTTCCTACCTCCATCCCATTCCTTTCCTCCCTCTATCCCATTCCTTTCCTCCCTCTATCCCATTACTTTCCTCCCTCTAACCCCATTCCTTTCCTCCCTCTACCCCATTCCTTTCCTCCCAGTACTCCATTCCTTTCCTGACTCTACCCCATTCCTTCCCTCCCACTGCCCCATTCCTTAACTCCCTCTACCCCATTCCTTTCCTCCCACTGCCCCATTCCCTAACTCCGTCTACCCCATTCCTTACCTCCGTCTACCCCACTCCTTTCCTCCCACTACCCCAATCCTTTCCTCTGTCTACCCCACTACTTTCCTCCCACTACCCCATTCCGTTCCTCCCACTACCCCATTCCTTTCCTCCCACTGCCCCACTCCTTTCCTCCCACTACCCCATTCCTTTCTTCCCTCTACCCCATTCCTTTCCTCCCTCTACCCCATTCCTTTCCTCACACTGCCCCATTCCTTTCCTCCCTCTATCCCATTCCTTTCCTCCCTCTATCCCATTCCTTTCCTCCCACTACCCCATTCCTTTCCTCCCTCTACCCCATTCATTTCCTCCCTCTACCCCATTCCTTTCCTCCAACTACCCCACTCCTTTCCTCTCACTGCCCCATTACTTTTCCTCCCACTACCCAATTCTTTTCCTCCCACAGCCCCATTCCTTTCCTCCCTCTACCCCATTCCTTTCCCTACCACTGCGCCATTCCTTTCCACCCTCTATCCCATTCCTTTCCTCCCTCTGCCCCATTCCTTTCCACCCTCTACCCCATTCCTTTCCTCCCACTGCCCCATTCCTTTCTTCCCTCTACCACATGCCTTTCCTCCCACTGCCCCATTCCTTTCCTCCCACTGCCCCAGTCCTTTCCTCCATCTACCCCATTCCTATCCTCCCTCAACCCCATTCCTTTCCTCCCACTGCCCCATTCCTTTCCTCCCTCTATCCCATTCCTTTCCTCCATCTACCCCATTCCTTTCCTCCGTCTACCCCATTCCTTTCCATGCACTGCCCCATTCCTTTCCTCCCTCAACCCCATTCCTTTCCTCCCTCTACCCCATTCCTTTCCTCCCACTGCCCCATTCCTTTGCTACCTTTATCCCATTCTTTTCCTCCCTCTATCCCATTGCTTTCCTCCCACTGCACCATTTATTTCCTCCCTCTATCCCATTCCTTTCCGACCACTATCCCAGTCTTCCCTCCAACTTCCCCACTCCTTTCCTCCCTCTATCCAATTCCTTTCCTCCCTCTACCCAATTCCTTTCCTCCCGCTATCCCATTCCTTTCGTCCCTCTACCCCATTCCTTTCCTCCCACTGCTCCATTCTTTTCCTCCCTCCACCCCATTCCTTTCCTATCACTGCCCATTCCTCTCCTCCCACTGCCCCATTCCTTTCCTACCTCTATCCCATCCGTTTCATCCTCTATGCCGTTCCTTTCCTCCCACTACCCTATTCCTTTCCTCCCACTGCCCCATTCCTTTCCTCCCACTGCCCCATTTCTTTCCACCCTCTATCCCATTCCTTCCCTCCCTCTACCCCATTCCTTTCCTCCCACTGCCCCATTCTTTCCTCCACTGCCCCATTCCTTTCGTCCAACTGCCCCACTCCTTTCCTCCCACTGCCCCATTCCTTTCCTCCAACTGCCCCATTCCTTTCCTCCCTCTATCCCATTCCTTTCCTCCTACTACCCCATTCCATTACTCCCTCTACCCCATTCCTTTCCTGCCTCTACCCCATTCCTTTCCTCCCACTGCCACATTCCTTTCCTACCTCCATCCCATTCCTTTCCTCCCTCTATTCCATTCCTTTCCTCCCTCTACCCCATTACTTTCCTCCCTCTACCTCATTCCTTTCCTGCCCTCTACCCCATTCCATTCCTCCCACTGCCACATTCATTTCCGACCTCTATCCCATTCCTTTCCTCCCTCTATCCCATGCCTTTCCTCCCTCTACCCCATTCCTTTCCTCCCAGTACTCCATTCCTTTCCTGACTCTACCCCATTCCTTCCCTCCCACTGCCCCCATTCCTTAACTCCCTCTAGCCCATTCCTTTCCTCCCACTGCCCCATTCCCTAACTCCGTCTACCCCATTCCTTACCTCCGTCTACCCCACTCCTTGCCTCCCACTACCCAATCCTTTCCTCTGTCTACCCCACTACTTTCCTCCCACTACCCCATTCCGTTCCTCCCACTACCCCATTCCTTTCCTCCCACTGCCCCACTCCTTTCCTCCCACTACCCCATTCCTTTCTTCCCTCTACCCCATTCCTTTCCTCCCCTCTACCCCATTCCTTTCCTCCCACTGCCCCATTCCTTTCCTCCCTCTATCCCATTCCTTTCCTCCCTCTATCCCATTCCTTTCCTCCCAGTACCCCCATTCCTTTCCTCCCTCTACCCCCATTCATTTCCTCCCTCTACCCATTCCTTTCCTCCAACTACTCCACTCCTTTCCTCTCACTGCCCCATTACTTTCCTCCCACTGCCCCATTCTTTTCCTCCAACTGCCCCACTCCTTTCCTCCCAATGCCCCCATTCCTTTCCTCCCACTGCCCCATTCCCTTGCACCCACTATCCCATTCCTTAACTCCCATTTCCCCATTCCTTTCCTCCATCTACCCCATTCCTTTCCTCCCACTACACTATTCCTTTCCTCCCTCTACCCCATTCCTTTCTCCCTCTACCCCATTCCTTTCCTCCCTCTACCCCATTCCTTTCCTCCATCTATCCCATTCCTTTCCTCCCTCTATCCCATTCCGTTCCCTCCCTCTACCCCACTCCTTTCCTCCACTACCCATTCCTTTCATCCCACTGCCCCATTCCTTTCCTCCCTCTTTCCCATTCCTTTCCTCCCTCTACCCAATTACTTTCCTGTCTCTACCCCATTCCTTTCCTGCCTCTACCTCATTCCTTTCCTCCCTCTACACCATTCCTTTCTTCCCTCTACCCCATTCCTTTCCTCCCTCTACCCCATTCCTTTCCTCCCACTACACCATTCCTTTCCTCCCTCTGCGCCATTCCTTTTCTCCCACTACCCCATTCCTTTACCCCAACTACCCCATTCTTTTCCTCCCTCTACTCCACTCCTTTCCTCCCTCTGCCCAATTCCTTTCCTCCCACTGCCCCATTCCTTTCCTCCCTCTACCCCATTACTTTCCTCCCTCTATCCCATTCCTTTCCTCCCTCTACCCCACACCTTTCCTCCCACTACCCCATTCCTTCCCTCCCTCTACCCCATTGCTTTCCTCCCACTGCCCCATTCCTTTCCTTCCTCTATCCCATTCCTTTCCTCCCACTGCCCCATTCCTTTCCTCCCACAGCCCCATTCCTTTCCTCCCTCTACCCCATTCCTTTCCTACCACTGTCCCATTCCTTTCCACCCTCTATACCATTCCTTTCCTCCCACTGCCCCATTCCTTGCCACCCTCTACCCCATTCCTTTCCTCCCACTGCCCCATTCCTTTCTTCCCTCTACCACATGCCTTTCCTCCCACTGCCCCATTCCTTTCCTCCCACTGCCCTGTTCCTTTCCTCCATCTACCCCATTCCTATCCTCCCTCAACCCCATTCCTTTCCTCCTACTGCCCCATTCCTTCCTCCCTCTATCCCATTCCTTTCCTCCATCTACCCCATTCCATTCCTCCCTAAACCCCTTTCCTTTCCTCCGTCTACCCCATTCCTTTCCAAGCACTGCCCCATTCCTTTCCTCCCTCAACCCCATTCCTTTCCTCCCTCTACCCCATTCCTTCCTCCCACTGCCCCATTCCTTTGCTACCTTTATCCCATTCTTTTCCTCCCTCTATCACATTCCTTTCCTCCCACTGCCCCATTTATTCTCCTCCCTCTATCCCATTCCTTTCCGCCCACTATCCCAGTCTTTCCCTCCAACTGCCCCACTCCTGTCCTCCCTCTATCCAATTCCTTTCCTCCCTCTACCCTCATTCCTTTCCTCCCACTATCACATTCCTTTCATCCCTCTACCCCATTCCTTTCCTCCCACTCCTCCATTCTTTTCTCCCTCTACCCCATTCCTTTCCTATCACTGCCCCACTCCTTTCCTCCCACTGCCCCATTCCTTTCCTCCAACTGCCCCACTCCTTTCCTCCCTCTATCCCATTCCTTTCCTCCCTCTATCCCATTCCTTTCCTCCCTCTACCCATTCCTTTCCTCCCACTACCCCATTCCTTTCCTCCCTCTGCCCCATTCCATTCCTCCCACTGCCCCCTTTCCTTTCCTCCCTCTATCCCATTCCTTTCCTCCCACTACCCCATTCCATTACTCCCTCTACCCCATTCCTTTCCTGCCTCCGCCCCATTCCTTTCCTCCCACTGCCACATTCCTTTCCTACCTCTATCCCATTCCTTTTCTCCGACTGCCCCATTCCTTTCCTACCTCCATCCCTTTCCTTTCCTCCCTCTA